>NC_142949.1:21542609-21632609 GCF_046866305.1 Octopus bimaculoides | reverse complement strand
AGATTATGTATGGGTCGGGGGCGTGGGTATCCTTCTTGCGGAGAAACGGCTTGATAAGATAATTGAAGTAGACAGAGTCTGTGATATAACACTTAAGATTAGATTAGTGCTGCAACATGGGTTAGCAACCATTATTTCAGCGTATGCCCCTCGGCCAGGGCTACCTGATGGACAGAAAGACCAATTTTATGTCACCTACTTGCAGACTACCTTATTGATGAATGACAGGGACCTTTTCTTTGTGGCTGGACAACATGCAGAGGGTTTCCATGGTGTACATAGAGGCTATGGTTTGGGTTCCCACAGTGCGAATGGAACCAGGCTGCTGGAGTTCTGCAATGCAAATGATCTTCTGGTTTGTAATGCACCCCACAACATAGATTAGTACTTAGCAACTTCAGGATCAGGGCTAAATGGATGCCTAGAAGTCACCAGCATGGAGGACAAGGGTCTGGAAGCTTAAGGATCCTGAGAATGTTTAGAGATGTTTAGAAATGTATTACTCGAGGCTTTTAACAAAATAGAAGGGGTATATAGCATCCCATGATGTGGCAGACAACTGGAGGTTCATATGGGATGACCTGTTGAGGGGTACTGACCAGATCTGCAGATGGTGCAAAGTCCCCTCTTGACCCAAGGTAACATGGTGGTGGAACAATGTAGTTGACAGGGCCATTAGGGAAAAGAAGCAGGCATGGAAGGACTGGAAGAACAGTGGAAACAGGGAATTGTATCAGATTGCCAAAAGGGAAGCTATGAGACAGGTTTATTTAGCCAGAGGGGAAGTAGATAAGAAAAATTTTGCCAATGTTCTGTGTCGTGAGGAACAAAGACTTGAAGTGTTTTGTGTTACAAGACAGTGTGTAAGAGAGAATCATGATGTCGTAGGAGAGAAATGTGTCCACATGGATGATGGCTCACTTGCATTTCATGAGCCTGCAAAGAGAGAGGCTTGGAGACACCACTATGAAAGGTTGCTAAATATATATATATTTCTGTGTGAGTTAGAGGTTGGGAAACCAACCAATTAGGGGATAGTACCTATCCAATATACTGCTGGTAGTGTGCCCAATTATTCATACCCAAGTGCTGGTTATTGTGTGGCAATCTCGCAATTGAGTGTTATATATGGGCAGGGGTAAAAAGTGATTTACCCTTCATTTATACAGCAAATAAGAAAATGGGGAGGATACAAAAACAAAATACATCAGCCAGTCGGCACTCTAGTATGTCTATTTATTCTAAAGTATTATAAAGTATTAGAAGAATACATACACATGTAATAACTATGTGTTACACATACATGTACTGATATTACAGAAAAGACCAAAAGATCAGATTGTCGATAGGTTCTTGTTCCTTACGGCTGTTTCTGTCAAGAGGCAACGAAATCCTCCATGCCATCTCCATCTCCTCAGTGTTCTGCAGGGATGGGCAGATAGAGTTTAGATTATGAGTGTGCCTCTAGGCTTCTTCAGAAGGTCTAAGTGGTTGAGAGGGTTAATACATATAAGAAACAGTTAAGTCTGTTTGTCTTTTTGAAAGGGCAGAAAAAGAATAGGAGTAAATATGAGGATGTTAGTGAAGCACAACTTCTTAAAATTATTTTGGTATATGAAGGGGAATAAACTACAGACTTCCTGTGATGTATTCCAAGATCCATGTTATTTCATCCAATTGTGGATAGGTGAATATAGTCGTTCTCAGGAGGAGTTTTTTCAGGAAGGGTGAATTTAGGCAGTAGTTCGTATTATGTTTACATAGAAATTCACATTATATTTAGAAATACAGTGGTGGATTTGAAGGTATGGTCCATGTTATGGAGGTGAAAGTTTATATGTAAAGTACCAGCTAGTAGGTGCAACGTTACTGATGGTATGGCATAAGCAGCCTATGATGGTGAACCCATCATGGGAAAATTTGGTATAAGGGTGTACTAATGAGAGTAAGGAACCAGGTGGGACTAAAGTGTGGTGTTAGTGTTCGTTATTTTTTGCCAATCAACAAGTCTCGGAATCCCTGTGTGTAGTGGGGTGGGGGTTGTGGTCAGTCCTACAACCTAATTGGTCAGCTATTTTTTTGAAAACCATAACGTGGTTATGGTTTGTTGATGGTTAACCAATAACACAAAACAAATCAAATAAATAAATAAACCATGGTCATTATGGGAAAGTAAATGAGCAAAATAAAATTAGAATCAAGTAAATAAGTGAGTGAGTGTGATAACTAAAACAATAGGACAAAGGGAAGAGGATCCTAAAGGACAACATAAGAAAAATAAAAGAAGTGGTATACTTCCTAAAAAAAACTGAAAGAAGGCATTATATGTCCTATCCACAAAGGTGGAAGCAGAGCAGAGGCCCAAAACTACAGGTCAATCTCTCTGTCTTCACATATCAGTAAAGTCATGGAGCGAATCATCAGAAAGAAGTTGATAATTCTCCTTGAAGAAAATGACCTACTGAACAATCCTCAGCATGGCTTCTGCCCAGGAAGAAGCTGCCTCACACAGCTCCCACAGCACTATGACTGGGTTTTGAAGCAGCTGCTTGACCATTCAGATGTCAGTGTGATATACCTTGACTTTGCAAAGGCATTTGATAAGGTAAATCATGGCGTGATAAGTCATAAGCTACAAGACCTTGGCATTGCTGGTAAAGTGGGAGAATAGCTACTTGATTTCCTTAAAAACACAAGTCAGGTAGTTGCAGCCAATGGTGCCCTTACTGCGGAAACTTGAATCCTAAGTGATGTCTCCCAGGGAGCTGTTTTAGGGCCATTATTGTTCATAATAGCCCTCTTAGACATGCCCACAGTCACTTGGACAGCCACTGTCATTAGCTATGCTGATGATACAAAATTATCACAGGCAATTAAAAGCCAAGATGATGTCACAAGCTTACAGTGGGACCTAAACTCAGTATACAGGTGGGCCAAAATAAACAACATGCAGTTTAAGGTTGGAAAATTTCAAGCACTGCACTATCAACTCACGAATACAGTACAATCTAAATATACAGGACCCAACGGCACTACAATCCCAGAGTCACAAGCAGTGAAAAACTTGGGAATCAGTATGTGCAATGTTGCATCATTTCATATGCACATTAGCCAGATGGCAGCAAAGTGCAGACAACTGGCAGGATGGATACTGAAGTCCTTCAAGTCAAGAGACCAAGAAACTATGTTGACCCTGTGGAGAACCTGTGTTCTCAGCTGCCTGGACTACTCTTCCCAGTTATGGTCATCACATAGTGCCAAACAAACAGAGGAGCTTCAAGCAGTCCAAAACCACTACACTAAAACGATTGAAACAGTGCAGCGGATAAACTACAGGGATAGGCTGAGAAAACTACAGCTTTACTCCCTTGAGCGAAGGTATGTGATATATGCGATAATATACATATGGAAAATCCTAGAACGGCTAGTACCTAACTTTGGCATTGAGTGTTATACAAATGCCAGAACTGGCTGCCATTGTATTGTACCAAAGGTACCATCTATTCCATCTAAATTTAGGACCAGGAACTGCATCAGTCTAGGGTTCAAAGGCCCACAGCTCTTCAATGCCATACCAGAAAAATTAAGGAATTTGCATAAGGTGAAAGTAGATGTCTTCAAAAAGGAACTAGACATCCTCCTTTCCACAATAGCGGATGATTCAACAGTCTGACATGAGGTACAGACGAGGGCAGCGGAATCAAACTCCCTTATACACCAAATGGACCAACAGCTGGGACAAAGGTACATACAGGAGTGGTGATGTGAAACACCCACACTGAAGAAGTCAGAAGGACCATGGTGATGCTCCATCATGACCTTGGCCACATGGCTGAAACAAATAAAAGAGTATATATATATATATATATATATATATATATATATATATATATATATATATATATATATATATATTGATATCCTATTGACATTCAATAATTTATTTATATTACAATATTACATTAAATACTATAAATATGATAGCATAACATAATATTATATAAATAATTATAAAAACTGTAAAAGGCTAACAAATACGTGTTTAGAAAATTTTATTGTGTATATCTGTATTTGCATGTATACTTTTATAAGTGTACATATATGTGTATATATGAATAACTATATGTTTATGTATATGCATGTAACCACTTGTATACATAGACATATGTTATTTTTTTATGTTTATATCTGATGCATATATGTATATGCATATATGTATATGCATATATATATATATGTGTGTGTGTGTGTGTGTGTGTGTGTGTGTGTGTGTGTGTGTGTGTCTGTGTGTGTGTAGGAGCGGCTGTGTGGTAAGTAGCTTGCTTACGAACCATATGGTTCCGGGTTCAGTCCCACTGCGTGGCACTTTGGGCAAGTGTCTTCTACTATAGCCTCGGGCTGACCAAAGTTATGTGAGTGGATTTGGTAGACGGAAACTGAAAGAAGCCCGTCGTATATATGTATATATATGTTTACATGTGTGTGTGTGTATATATGTTTGTCCCCCCAACATTGCTTGACAACCTATGCTGGTGTGTTTACGTCCCCGTAACTTAGCGGTTCGGCATAAGAGAATGATAGAATAAGTACTAGGCTCACAAAGAATAAGACCTGGGGTCGATTTGGTCGATTAAAGGCGGTGCTCCAGCATGGCCACAGTCAAATGACTGAAACAAGTAAAAAGAATATATAGATATATGTATACATATATATATTAGGGCTAGTAACGATTAATTTAATTTTAATTATTCACTTTTGAGAAATTAACGTCTAATTAATAGTTAATTTCAGTTAAAACACAAAAATGTCTGCAGTTGCATTTATTGACAAGTTTATGATATTTCAGTTAAAATTCAGTTAAAAACAAGAAATAGCATAGGTGTTTTCTTACTCAGATGTTGTTGGATAACGAGTTACGCAAACTCACAAGAATGCTAACAGTATTTTGTTCAAGTGTTGAGCGTGTCTTGTTAACAATGTAACCAATAGACTTAAATAGTTGTTCACGCAGAACCGAGGTAGCTGGTATGCACAGAACTGTCTTGGCAAAAAATGCCAATTTCGGATATCTATGTTCATTAAGTTTCCACCATTGTAGTGGATCGACTGATTCAGCAATTTTTCTCTCCATTTTATATCGCTGTACTTCATCCAAAGCGTTTTCGACATCCTCTTCTAAGTCTGAGTCAGACTCCTTCAGCTTAATACGCTTCTCATTAGGTTCGCATATAGTTTTACTGACCCTGTCAGTATCATTCTGTGCATTAGTCTTCAACCGATCATCATTAACATCAGCTGCTATTTGCTGTCCAATAAGTAACCAAGTTTGTTCTTTGGAATCGTCCGATAAACGCTTCAAGTTTTTATATTGTGGATCAAGTGCTGTTGCAATCTATAATATTTCAATACTTTCCAGCTCAGCTATATGTTTGCTGAAGTCATTAACAGATACTGCCTTGAATCTGGCTATATAACCTGGATCATCATCATTTACAGTCATGTGCTTTGTCAAAGATAATAACAGTGGTTATACACAGCTACACGACACATATTTTTTACTGCCAAGCAAGACCGTAGCCTGACAGAAACATTGATGTATTTTGAAATCTTTTCCCAATCAGAATTGAACAGTTTTGGACCTTTATATTGCTTCTCTTCATCTGACATGTAGATGGTTATTGCTTCTCTGGCCTGCAGCAGACTCTTTAGCATTAGTAAAGTACTGTTCCATCTTGCTGTAGCTTACAAAATGGTGAATCGCTACAATTCTGCAATTCAGTTGTGTGGATAGGGCTATGTTTAAAATGTCCTAGGATTTTTCAACATTTAACAATGTTTCTGGATCTGCAGCTTAAAACCCATGCAATATGCTCAACTGCAGGCTATGAGCCAAACATGGAATATGAGCAAAACCAGTTTGTTGTCTTACCTTTTCTATCAACATATATGCATATGTATATATATATATATATATGCATATATATATATATATATATATATATATATATATATATATATATATCTATATCTATGCATATGTATATATATATATATATATGCATATGTATATATATATATATATATGCATATATATATATATATATATATATATATATATATATATATATATATATATATATATATATATATATCTATATCTATGCATATATATATATATATATATATATGCGTATATATATATACATATACTTATGTTTTCTTAAATAGTTTACTGGTGTTGTTGTTATTAATGTCAGCCATGATCTTACAAACATAATTCCACATGGTGTAAAGTATATACATTTTTTTTGATCTAGTCTAAAAAATGATATGTTAATTAAGTAAAAGGTGTTTCTCAATAATTGAAGAAATAAACCTATTACCGATTTAGGCCGGAGGAATCAGCATAATTGTAGAAAATATTCAAAAAGACGTTTTAGACAGTTCTCTACACTTGTATGTCTTATGTTGACTGTGCTATGTGGTATATACGTCTCTATGTATGTATCATATGCATGGTGTGTATATATGCATGGTGTGTATGTATGCATGATGTGTGTGTATGCATGCATACAAACATACACACATGATGTGCTTATGTACATAGTCCATTTAGAATGACTAAATATTAGTGATATAGTGGAAGTGAGATTAGTTTAATTAACCAGATTCTTCCCTTACAAATTCTTCCCTTCCTGAATAATAGAAATCTATATTAATCTTTATTTATTCCCCTAACCCTGTCATTTATCTTCTTTCTGTGATTACAGCTCGTTTGGCTGCAGGAACACCTTTGTATAAGAGTAAAGAGGAATATTATGATGAAGAACTGCGATTAAGAAAGGTCAGTGTCTCTGTTTACTTTTTTTATTGTTTTGTTTTCTGTTTTCACTCATTTCTATTTACCTTGAAGGCCCACTCCTGACACTCCACCACCACTATTTTTATCCCTCTTCCCAGCTCTGTCCCACCCACTCTTTCATAATGTGAGTAACCCTGTACCTCCTCCACAGCAAATCATCTTTTTGGTTCTGGCCCTTACTTTCATAATTTAACCCCATCGTTTCTTAGCACAAAGCCATCTTCCTTACTACTTTAGTTTCACTCAGTTGAAAGGAATCTTAGTCTTGCAAGCAGGATGGTAACTTCACTAGTGCTGGCGCCATGAAAAAAGCAGCAGTACACTCTGTAAAGTGGTGGTATTAGGAAGGGCACCCAACCATTGAAATCATGCCTAAGCAGACATTGGAGAATGCTGCAATCCTTGGAGATAGTGGATCTTGTTAAACCATGCAACCCATGCAGCATGAAAGATGAACATTACAAGATTATCATGATAAGAAGGGTGATGTTCAGTTGCTTGGTGATATACACCTATGGAGGCCCATAGCCACTACACCCAAACTGATTCACAATTTAAATATCATTTGGTATTATGTTGTTCAAGGAAAAAAATATCCTTAGAGAAAGTTATCTTATAGACTGGTATCCTATACAAGAGATTTATCACTCACCTGCTGAACACTAAAACCACAAAGCAATGAGGGCACCTCTATATGATTGCTTGACCTGTTAGAGATAATAACCAAAATCTCTTTCATATTCTACCCTACTGTCTAAAAAAGAAAGGATATGTTGGATAATGTAGTCATACTATATTGACTAAGCATTAACTGTTTAATCAGGACTAATCCCTGAAACTGTCTTCCCATTGGAAAATGGGGAAGACTGTTTTATTAAATATTATCTTTGTAGCCAATCCTGTTTCTTGATGACTTGGGTGGTAAGAACACTGCTTTATCAAGTAAATATAATTAGTAATAGATATAGTTCATAATTGTAATGACTCTCCATTGGTTATAATAATGAGTGGCTGAGTATCCCACAGACATGTGTAGCTTTAATGTAATCCTCAGGTAGAATCAATGTGATGCAGTGTGACAAAGCTGGACTTTTAAATTACATTTATAATCCATCCATGGGCTTTCACACAGTTTCCATCTACTCAGTTTTACTCATTAGGCAAGAGCCAACCTGAGATTATGGTAAAAGAGACACTTTTGCTCAAGATGCCATGCAATGGTATTGAATTTGGAACCTTGTGTTTGTGAAGCAAACTCCATAACCATTCAGCTATCCTAAGTCCATTAATGAAATTACAGTACCAATAACTCTAGTACACTAGTTTTAGTCAAGTTCAGTCAAGTCTATTTCTACCCAAATACGTTGGCTCTCAAGTATCTATGCCCTGATAAGGTTACTCTCAAATATTTATCTTTTACTTTTTAATCTTTCTTCCTTGTTAGGAAATTGGATCACTGAAGCACGAAAATTCTACAATGAAAACTAAACTGCGCCGTTTGGAAGAAGATAATCTTAAGAAGGTTAGTTGGTTGCTATCACCCCCACTCCCCTGTATACATATGATAATGAGGGTTATGTTTTACAGTCCAAGGAAGATAGTTCTGCAATTTCTTATTGCACAACCTGCACAAATGATTTGTTTGTAGTGATCAAATGTTTTTAATTATACATTAGCTCACTCCCTCCTTCAAAGTTCAAAGTGTACAACAATTCAAGTGTTGAAGTCATTGCAGAGATGAAGTGTTTTGTGCGAGAACACAATGGGTCCAGGAACTGAAACCATGATCTCATGATTGTGAGTGCAATACCCACTAGCTCATGTGTCCTGCCTACACACACACACACACACACACACACACACACACTGAAAGGAAATGAATGGACAATGATGATTCAATACATGCTATATTTGTTTCACTAGCATGGTAATTCATGCATTATGTAATATAAAATCACCAGCCATTCCGTCAGCCACCCAAACTACTAATAGAATAAAAGATTGGCTGCTCAAATTCAAATCCTAAAAACTTTAGCTGTATCAATAGTAGGAGGGATTGAAAAGGAGATTTTACCAATCAATCATCTCTGATATAGTATCATCAACCCATTTTTTAAAAAATGGGTGTGGTCAACATCTATCTATCTTAATCATAATCATTTACAACTAGGCAACAATTTACAATTATTTTGATAACATTTGACCTAACCTCCAACACAAGAGAATTTTTTAACTGTCACACAAACATTTAGAAATTATAGCACAAATTAATTGTAGTTTCACTAAAAAATATTAGGTCTAATAAAAATGCATAAATATGAAAAAAAAAAGTTGCTAGTAAATCCTTAAAGGAATTAATCAGATAAAATATTTGCCATTGCAAATTTTGGACAAAATATGATTAAAACTTGAATTTATATGAAATATAGTTACATTTAAAATGTTATAATAATAATAAAAATGATTTTGAATTTTGGCACAAGACCAGTAATTTCAGCGAAGTGGCTAAGTCAATTACATTGACCCCAATGCTCAACTGGTGCTTATTTTATTGACCCCCTAAACAACGAAAGCAAAGTCAATCTTGGTGGAATTTGAACTCAGAAGGTAAAGATGGACAACATACCACTAATCATTTTGTTTGGCATGCTAACGATTCTGCCAGCTTGCCAACTTAATAATAATAATAATAATAATAATAATAATAATAATAATAATAATAATAATAATAATAATAATAATAATAATAATATATGCGGCAGCCACTGCAGCCACAAAAGAAGCAGGATACTCACTCAAACCCATCCGAACAGGAGTTCTACCACCCAAACAGACCTTGTGGATAAATAACATCCAGAACAAAATTTAAAAAAAGAGAAAAGATTTATCGATTCTCAACGAAATTAGTAAACAATCAACACAACTAAGTAACAAGAAGAAAACAAAAATACTGTACAAATACAGCATTACAGAAAAAGACTTACCTGAGGCAAAAGAAAAACTAAAGCAAGACATCCTTGCCAAAGCACAAAGGATCCGCCGGTATGAGAAACGCCAACGTTTCTTTGAACAAAACAAACAGTTCAAATCCAACCCCAAAAAACTCTACCAAGAACTGGGTAAAAATAAAATAGACATTACTGCAGCACCAACAGCAGAAGAACTAGAGAAATTCTGGAAACAAATATGGTCGGTGAAGCAACAACCCCAGAAAAGGATCATTAAAACAACGAACTTAGCACCTGAGCAACTCTGGGCCCCTATAACAACTGAAGAGGTCACCCAGACACTGCAAAGACTAAGCAACTGGAAGGCACCTGGATACGACAAGATCCCCAATTTCTGGTTAAAACACCTGCCAGGAATGCATAAAAAGCTGGCAGAAAACTTTAACAACATACTAGCAGAGCTAGAGGCAATGCCTGAATGGCTCACAAAAAAGAAAACCATCTTAATCCCCAAATCCACGGAAACGGAGAAACCACAAAACTATAGACCTATAACCTGTCTCCCTACGATCTACAAAGCCTTTACTGCAATAATATCGCAGAGATTGAGTAAACACCTGGAAAATAACAACCTGTTTCCAGAAGAGCAGAAGGGATGCTGCAAGGGCTCATACGGCTGTAAAGATCAATTATTGATCAATAAAGCCATAACTGAAGACAGCCGCAGAAAGAAGAAAGGCCTCAGTATGGCCTGGGTGGACTACCAAAAGGCCTTCAACAGTGTTCCCCACACGTGGATTCTGGAAACGCTAGCCATAAACAAGGTGGCACCAATTATTATAAAATACATAGGGCACTCAATGAACAAATGGCAAACAGTGCTACAGCTCGAAACAAAAGAGGGACCTTGTGAAAACGAAAGCCATCCCCATTAGAAGAGGAATATTCCAGGGAGACACGCTCTCTTCACTCCTGTTCTGCCTGGCACTCACACCTTTAACAGAATTGCTAAATAGAACTGGATGCGGTTACAAATGCTACGGAAAAACAGTCAGCCACCTTCTATATATGGATGACCTAAAATTATATGCTAAAAACGACAAGGAGCTAGAAACACTACTACAGACAGTACACGGCTTTACCAAGGAAATAGATATGAAATTCGGATTAGAAAAATCTGCCAAAGCAACCCTGAAAAGAGGAAAATTAGTTAAAAGCAGCAATATAACACTAGATAAAGCCAATGAAATAAGAGAACTAGACGAAAGCCAACCATACAAGTATTTAGGAGTCAATGAACTAGATAGGATACAACATACACAAATGAAAGAAAAAATAAAGAAAGAGTACTATAGACGAGTTAGATCAATACTAAAAACAGAGCTCAATGCTAAAAACAAGATAATGGGTATCAACACTTTAGCTGTCCCAGTTATAAGCTACAGCTACAACATCCTTAACTGGACACTAAACGAACTATGTAAAATAGACAGGAAAACAAGAAAAATAATGACAGGATATAGGATGCACCACCCAAAATCTGACATAGAAAGGCTATATATACAACGCACAGAAGGTGGCAGGGGTCTTATACAGCTATAAAACTATTATAAAATAACCACCATAGGACTGCAAAAATACCTACTCCAAAAGCAAGGGAAACTAATACAAATAGCCACAAAACACGAGCAAAACAAAAAACTGTTTTCAGTATTTACGGAAGCTGACAAATACAAACAAGAAATCAATCTACCTAACAAATACAAAGAAGAAGAAGAAGAAGAAGAAGAAGAAGAAGAAGAAGAAGAAGAAGAAGAAGAAGAAGAAGAAGAAACAACAAAAGCTATAAAACAAATGAAATCCAAACTAAAACTAGAACAGCAACGAACCATGATAAAACGATGGCAAGAAAAGCCCCTACATGGTAAATACTGGGCTAAACTAAATGCGAAAGAAATAGACAGAGAAAAATCCCAGCAATGGCTGAGAAGCTCAGGACTCAAAGCAGAGACTGAAGGATTTTTAATTGCTGCACAAGACCAAAGCCTCCTCACCAGAAATTACCAAAAACACATTATGAAAAGAAATATAACAAGTAACTGTAGAATATGTGGAGATGGACAAGAAACAATAAATCATATTATCTCTGGCTGCCCAGTCCTGGCTAAGAAGGAATATATTCACAGACACGACAGAGCTGGGACCTATATACACTGGAAGCTATGCCAACACTATGGAATAATAACAGAAAAAAGATGGTATAAACACACACCAGAAAAGGTCACAGAAAACGAGAAAGCAACCATACTCTGGGATATGCCAATACACACAGATAGAGAAATTAAGGCAAATAGACCAGATGTAGTTGTTAAAGATCATGAAGAAAAAAAATGCTTTCTAATTGATGTATCAATACCAGCAGATGACAACGTTTCTCTAAAAGAAATGGAAAAACTTTCAAAATACAAAGACCTGGAAATAGAGATAACTCGAATGTGGAATCTAAAAACAGAAACAATTCCTATCATAGTAGGTGCCTTAGGTATAATAAAAAAATATTCAGACAAATACATAACAAAAACACCAGGACTTACAAATATATATAACATACAGAAAATTGCACTACTGGGTACTGCACACATTCTACGCAAAACACTTTCAATACAGTAAACATAAGAGCACCACAGCAAACCACAGTACATACCCAAGGCGCACAGAGCTGCACTCGGTAGTGAAGTGAAAGCACGTTATAAAAATAAAACTACTGAACAATAATAATAATAATAATAATAATAATAATAATAATAATAATAATAATAATAATAGTCAACAGTCAGCAGCTGAAGACACTACAAGCCAACAGTACAACTGAAAAATAACTTTTTTATTTTTAATGACTTTTTGATTATTTTTAAAAACTTGGAATATCCATAAATATCTATAATTTTCTGTGAATATTTAAAATTTCCTTCAATATAATTCAATGATTCAAGTGTTGGACATGAATCAATGTGTAGAAAAATTGAAGAAAAATTAAATCTGAAATCATCATGAAACAGGATGTAAGAAACTGCAGAAAAATGAATGAAAATTTTTTTTTTAAGTAAGTCATATATGTATATATACATATATATATATGTGTGTGTGTGTATGTGTAAAAAAAACACACACACACACACAGATATATATGAAGACCTCATTTAAGGAAATGAAGACAAGATTACGAAGACAGGGAAAGCCCCCTAGCCCCAATTACCACTGAAATGCTTAAAATATCTAGCAGAGTGGGATATGGCTTAATCACCTATATAGTTAATCAAGTTTTCCACAAGGGAGTCATATCCAACAACTGGTGTAGCAGCATTACAGTTGACTGCTACAAAGGTAAAGGTGATGCCTTAGACAGAAATAATTACAGAGGTATCAGATTGTTGGACCAGGTGACAAAAGTCACAGAAAGGGTCATATCTGTTCTTGTGTCTGGTGAGGCATCACAAAACTCCAGCAGCTTTGTACCTTCCTCATTTCTGAAGCCAAAGCTGTAGCCACCATGTACACCCTGAAATCCATCAGAGTGTTTTCCAACATGTCCATTGAAGTCCCCTGCCATGATGAGTATGTCGCTGTCTTTCATCATCAAAGTAGTCCTTGTAGAGGTGGTCTTTCTGAGCATCTGTGAGTCCAGCATACAGAGCATGTGCAGAGATCACTGACACAGTTACATCAAACAAGGCTATTCTTAACTTAATGATCTTATCACATATCTCGAATACCTCAATCACTTTATCCATCCATTGCTCTGCTAGTAGAATACCTATGCCACCTAGGTCCTCAATTGTTACCTACCCAGAAAAAAATTGTGTCTATGCTCTTTGCCCGTAAGCAGTTTAGCTGAGGTTCCCTTCCATTGTACCTCTTGGACACAGCACACAACTACATGTCTCTACTCAAGCATCTAAACTATCTCTCCAGACTTATCTTTCAGAGTGCTAACATTGATTTTACTAGCTCTGAGCTTGTAGAATTGGGAGAATATTTTCTCCTGGAAAGAAAAAGATCTTTGGGGCTGCATGCCTGGAGACCACAGGTCCTTGTGCTTAGGTAGAAAAATAATATTACAATTGCAGTTTCAATTTCCTTCAGTCCCATACCTAGGGGCCATGAGTCTCTAAGCATGGGCATTAGAGAGTTTCTCACTTTTGTTTTTCAAAATGAATGTACTCAATGTTAGTACAATTCTTGTAATATCATGTACTTCAGGATGGACTGAATGATGCAGTTCCATTCCTTTTTCTTCTGAGTTCAAATCCTATCAAAGTCAATTTTACTTCTTTGTTGCGTCAATAAAATAAAAACCAGTTAACCAATGGATTTAAGAAGTGTTGTCCAATCTATGTTAACATGGAAAAAGCATACGACTTTATCCTCTACCAAATTTGTGTCCAGTGCTCAGTATCACCTTCAAGCTATGCATTTGTGCATGTACAGGCTTCTTTTATAATTAGGGAAGTAAAAATATGTGCACACAAGATTTTCAACATGAAGTAAGTATTTTTTAATTGAAGTAATTTGAGCAGAGGTTACCTGCATAGATGCTAAGAAAAGCAATTTCTTTATGCACCTTCAGAATAAAATTTTGAGAGAACATTGCTTATGCTTATGTGAAAATATATTATCAATTTCTAACTAAAACGGATTTTCTTGTAATCCATAGTCACCCAAAAATTTAATTACATCATGTCCTAACTGGGCAGCCTCTAATTAAAGCAGAACTAAATGAAACATAATTTTCATTCTAAATTTCTTTCAGGAGAAAGAAATCGCTGCCCTCCTTGATACTGGAAAGGTAAAAAGAAAACATTTGTTAAATTTTAGTGCATTTGGTAGATAGAAATTGAAAGAAGTCCATCATGTATATGATAATAATCAGAAAATCAGGTGTAGTATTCAATGCTTTATAGGACATACATGTATATGCAATCATGCACTTCCCTCATGAATGCCCTGCAGTAAATGCAACAGTTGGTGTTAAAGCTCCAAACACATACATTTTACCCATTATGCAAATTACACCCCCCCCCCCATATCCCACAAAATAGCAAAGGACAGACAAATATGACAAGGAATTTAGTGAAATAACTTAGTTATCATTAAGCTAGTGTTAGGAACATAAATTGTGACTAAGGTTTGGTGGAATATTTCATTCAAAACTAATGAAAACAAGACATTTGTACTACAAAGCCAGAACTGGTTTTGGCTGGGCTGGTAACGAAAGAGTTAAAGTCCCACAACATCTTGTATTTCTTACTTTCTAGTATTTTACTAGGTCCATGTTCATTCCATTTATCAGTATCTTCAAATGCTAGCTTTCTACATAACTTCCAGTGGATTACTCTCCTTAGGTTGTCATGTCTTTTCTTGTATTCTTTCTGTACCAGCATGTTACATTCACTTACTATATGAGTGACGCTTTCCTCTTTTGACCTGCATAACCTACATTGAGAATCTACTTGGTTTTTGTCTATCTTGTCTTTTATCCAATTAGTCTTTAATGCTTGATCTTGTGCAGCTACTAACAAACTTTCTGTCTCCCTTTCCAGCTTCCCTTTCTGCAACCATAACCATGTCTCACCACTACTATTTGCTGCAACTATCTTTGGGAATCTACCATGCAAAGCCTTCTCCTGCCAGTCAGATAATTTCTGTTCTTTTTCCTGGTTTTTAACTTTGTTTGGGGTTTTGGTTTCCCCATGTCTTGCTGTGACTCTAGCAGTTCTTAGTAAACTTTCTTCACTATTACCTACATAGGAGTCTATATCTACTCTAGCTAACTCCATGCATTCTACTGATATCAACACTCTTCCCCCTTCCTTTCTAGAAAAGTATAATCTTGCTACTCCTGCCCTTGGGTGGAGTCCTCCATTCATATTGAATTCCTTCTAGCTTTGCTAATTCAGCTTTTGTCCAATCTGCAAAAGATGAATATCTAAGTAATGGCACTGCCCAAGTATTTACAGCCTTCACTAGATTTGGACCATTTAGCATTGACTTCATCACCCTTCTGATGTACTCCTTCTCAGTTTTGATTTTCATTTCTATTATCAGTATTTTGTCAGATTCTAATACTCCTAGGTACTTATAACTCTCTCCTCCTTTCAATGATTTAATGTCTGGCCATCTGGTAATTGGATGCCCTCGCTGTTGACTACCTGTCCCCTTTTCATGACTAATATTGCACATTTATCTATGTCAAATTCCATGCCTATATCTTTGCTGAAGAGTCTTACACGCTGTCTTAAGAAATCTAACTATTTTTCATTCTTACTAAAAAGCTTCAGATTATCCATGTAGAGCAAATGGTTAACCTTTTCCTGATTATTTCTGAACTTACACCCTGCCTTTGCCTTTCTTAATATTAAACTGAGTGGATCAAACATAAGACAAATATTAAAGGGGACAACAAGTCCCCTTGAAAAATTCCTCTTTTGATATTAACTTTCCCTAGGTGTGTGTCACCTGAGTAGAGATCTACCTTTCATTCCTTCATGCTACAGCCAATTAATTCTCTTATGTTGTCTGCTGTACTGAATATACTCAGATGTTCACATATCCATGAGTGTAGGATCATGTCATAGGCTTTCCTATAATCTATCCATGCTGTTAGATTTTCTTTCTAGCCTTTGCTTCTTTTAGAACTGCTTTGTCTATGTATAATAGATCAAACGTTCCTCTAGCCTTCTTCTTGCAACCTTTTTGTTCATCTGGCAGTAAATTCTGGTTGTCAAGGTGCTTGTAAATACTTTCTGAAAGCATTCCTGTTAATAGCTTCCACACTAATGATAAGCAAGCACTCTTATGTTTCATAATGAGTATTGTCCTCCCTCTAATCATCCAATCTGGTATTATTCCTTCATTAAGGCAATCTTGAAGTTGTTCCCTCAGTCTCCCATGTAAACTACTAAATTTCTTTAACCAGTACACTTGAACTAAATCTGGTCTTGGGCCCTTCCAATTTGGCATTTTTCCTAACACTTTACTCATTAATGCACTAGTTGGTCTTAGATCTGGCTGCTTCTCATTCACTATTTCTTCCTTCACTTTCTATAACCATACTGCATTTCCATTATGATTGACTGGCTTGTCCCAAATATTACTCCAGAACTTTCTAGCTTCTTCTGCATTAGGTTTCTCATCTTCAGCACTTTGTTTTCCACTATTTATTTGGTTATAAAATATCCTTTGGTCTGTCTCAATTAAACTATTCTGTTGATACTGATCTATTCTTTTCTGATATCTGGAGTGTTTGCCTGCTACTGCTATTATACGTTGTTTCAACTCTTCTATTACTATCCCAAATCCTTTCTCTTTGATTAGTTTTCCTCCTCTTGCACTCTCTAAGTACAGTTTTGTCTACCAGGAGTTGGTCCTTGGTACCTCTGCACTTATGCTTGCAACCCTTCTACTCATGTGGCAGGACTCCATTTTTTTTCCAGATGTCCATACTCTGTGACTATTCCAGTCAATAACTTCCACATAAGTGGCAAACAGGATATCGGCCTGTAATTGTCTACCGTATTGCCTTTTTCAATGTTTTTCAAGTACAGAACTGTCCTACCTATTGTCAATTACTCTGGTGTTACTTGGTTGGCATTTAATAAGGTATTGAGTTGTGCAACTATTCGTGCATTCACCAAATCTTTTGATCCAGTAGCCTTGAACTCTGTCTGGTCTCGGGACCTTCCAGTTGCCCATTTTTCCTTCCTTTCCCTAACTGAAATGACTAGTTCTGCCTGCCTTGGACAGACTACTGTTTTTTTCAGTTCTTGCAAACATTCAGCATCCTTCTGGTGCTCCTTGTCTTTGCTCCAGATGTCACTCCAAAACCTTTGACTTTCAGTGTTATCTGATATCAACTTTTCATCTGTACACTCTTCATTTATTTCTTTATAGAATCTCTTCTGATCTACTCTGAATAACCTATTCTGCTGGTATCCCTTCATTCTTTGGTCGTATCTTACCATCTTTGCTTTCTTTGCAACGAGGCGCTGTTTCAGATCCTCCATTACCACTTTTAGGCTCTTCCATTCAATATCATACTTCCTGTTCAGTGCCCCGTATTTTTGTTCACTTTTAAGCTCCCCCTTATCTTTTCGGTCTAACACAGTAATTTCTTTCGAGAGCATGTCTAACCCTGGCTGTATTCTTCTTTTCCACCATGGATTTTTTCTTTTGTCACTCCCATTATATTTCTTTTTCTTGACATCAACACCCACATTTTCTGTTACAACAATACTTGCTGCCTTGATCAAATTATTTGTTTCTGTGATGTTTTTTTGTTCTGATGTGTTGTTTAGTTTCAACTTTTGTCTTGTACTTGAGATAATCATAAACATGTGAGGGTTGAAGGGAATAATAGGAGGAAGAGAAGCAGCTTGGTAAATAGACCAAATTGGACTACATTATACATTATCCATTCTTTTGTTGCTATTTCTAGCAAGTGAAGTGACTACATAGAGGTTACCTTATTGATACATAAAACTTTGTTTATGTTCTAGTATTTTTATCCAATGAACTCAACAAGTTTTCAAGAAATTACTTTTACTTCTTTGAACACATTTTTCTTGGCATGAAATCACTCATAAGAGCCCAAAATCCAAACAAACTCCACTGTGGAAATACTGCTAAATTACCTTAAATGCACATTGTTTTCACTCCCTAACTTCTTTGACCACACCAACAAGTCCCCTGCTTCACTGACATACTTCCTGTTTTTTATATTGTTACTATATAATAGGCTCTGCCTTTCAGAATGTAGTGGATGCATTCCTCCTCAGGTTCAATTTTCTATTCATTCTACCTGCTTTACTTTCCTTCTCTAAACTCTATACCAAGATTACAGAAGGGGAGTGCTAAGCAGTGATAAGTAAAATTATAATGTTTTTATCAATCCAAATATGCTTGTTTGAACTGTGAACAAGCCACCTGTAATTTACTTGTGGTGAGCCACCATATAGTGCTACCAGTCGCCATATGGCATAAGAGAGTCAGTCTTTTCAATCAGCTTGTAGCACTGCCTGCCTGGTGTCCATCACTGAAGAGAAGATAACTACTCCAAAATGCTTGTGTCTCACAGTCTGGGTAGGTGGTGCTACGAGCTGATCTAGGTGTATACACACCATTTGTCAACAAACAGGATATATTTTCCATGATAAAACGCAGTGAGTAGCTTGTTCACAGTTCAAATGTGCCTGAAGCATATTCAGACTGATAATAACATTACAATCTATACCAAGAATAACACGCATTTGTCTATCCTAGGTTCTGCTGCTCTGTGGAATTCACTTCCTCCCAGTTGGTTTTTACTATCCATTAACAAATCTCAAGGTTTCAGATTAACCATACTAACATTATATGCCCACTCCAAGAAAAATTGATGGCACAGAAAAACCCCCACAAAAAGCAAAGGGATTGTATCTTTAAAAAAAAAAAATGGTGAAATGGGGAAGGTGCCACTCAATCATATTTCCTTTTCAGAAATTATTTGTCCTTTGCTCTATGGGTAAAAAAAAGCATTTTAGATTGGGAAAAAAAACAAAACAAACAAACACATTGTGTTGTTGATGTTGTAATAATCATGAAATAGTGAGTGTAAGAAAATTATTACTTGTTTTTTTTTTGCCTTTTTTGATAGAATGAAGAATTTCGGAGAACCTTAACTGATCGACGATCAGATTCCTTCATGGTAAGTTGTTATTATTTAAATATTTGAATAATTGAAACATTTAAGATTCATTCCAAAATTTGCAAATATTTATATGTGCTAAATGTTTAACCTGTCAATTCACCCAGCTATCACTACACTGGGAATTCCTTGAACAGTTCTACTGTGAGATGGGAGAGGCATGATAATTGAATGGCTAAAGAGTTCACTTTGCAACAATGAAGTCCCAGGTTTGATTCCACATCCCATGTTGTGACATCTTGGGTGGAGGTCATTTTTTATAGCCTGAAGTCAACCCAAATTTTGTGAGTGAGACAGGGTGGAAGAAACCTGTATAGAAGCTTGTCAGGTGGCTTCTACTGTTATTCAAAAGCTACCATCATGTTACACACTGTATCACACTGTTTCTGCTTGAAAATTTTATCTAAAGTACACATACCTGTAGAATTCTCAGCCACTTACATATCAATTCAGGAGTAGGTGATTTAAGTTGAATTCTCATCAACACACAACAGAGATTCACCACTAACTATGAAACGTTGCTTCCCCAGACTAGTTAATTAACAGACACAAAAATAGTTAAATCAAGGAAAGAACTTCTTAACTACAAAGCCCAAAATTTACCACCCCATCACATTCACTCACAGACAATTCCAACTTTAATTTCATCATCTTTATTTTCATATTACAGGTTATTTCAAATCTCAAGCATAAAATTATGAAACTAGAAGCACAACTTAAAGCCAAGGAAACTGTTTATTTGTAAGGAAAATTTCACTCCTCAACTATTATCTGTGTGCACATACACACATGCATGCACACCTGCTCACATGCATACACACACACACACACACACACACACACACGCACAAACACACACAAACACACACACACACACACACACACACACACACACACACACACACACACACACACACACACACACACACACATGCATGTACACATACTTTCTCTCTTGTGGTGTTTCTGTGTGTATATATATACATATTTATGTATAGCAAAAGGAAGTTGAAAATGTGGTGAGAGTCTTTTAGATGGTTTATTTTTAAAGGCTTAACCAGTTTCACAGATTTTTCTGATTTTCAAAAGTTGAGACTGAAAGATGTGTGGCTATACTGCAACTGTCTGCTTCTGAATGGAGTTTGAAAATTCATTTGCTTTTATAGAGAGAACATGGCTCAAATTAGGATGTTTAGAACACAATTTGGTTGGCTGAGGATGATCACATGATTAGGCTTAGAAATTTTTGTAAGTTCTCCACTATGTCTATGCATTTATATCATGAGGCAGTATTTTTTGCGCCAAAAATTAAGACTGACATGGTTGAGTGAACATGTCTAGTGACAGTTCCAAACAATCAAGACTCTCTAAATTTAACTCTTTGGTTACTAACCCAGCCATTGCTACTCCAAAAGATAGTTACCACATGTGGACTATTGGCGATTTTTTTTCCTGGTTCTTCCTTCTTCCCTTTGGACTTTACTATTTTTCCTTTTTCCAAAGAAGAGCCCATGCTCAAAACGTAAAACAACTACTCTTTTCTTTCTCTGAGCATCATATTAATACTTCCTCGTGTTTGTTTTTTCTTTTTCCTTTTTCCCTGTTTTTTTCTTTTTTTAAAAATTAATTATATGCACACACACATACACACATCATCATCATCATCATCATCATCAATCTGATATAACATTTGGTTTCCATGCTAGGTTGTAACTGAAAGATAATAGAAGAGGATAGAAGAGAGAGAGAGAGAGAGAGAGAGAGAGAGAGAGAGAGAGAGAGATAGAGAGTAGGTAATGATCCTAGAAGGATGAGGAAATGTTAAGAGGAAAGGATGTGGGAGTATGGTAGGGAAGGGATTAGTGATGGCTGTCATTGAGAAGAAAAGGAATAAATTCAAAAAGATGTAGTCAGAAGATATGAGGGAAATGGGACAGGGTTAAGAAAAAGGGAGGAACAGAGTCGGAAAGGTCACAGAGTGGGTTGTGTTTGGGAGTATCTAAGCTAATCAATATTATAAGGGGTGAGTGTATACAGAAAAGGGTTCGAGAAGGGAGCAACAGACTACTGTGTTTGAATATTCAACCACTCAAAGTGAGAGACAAAAAGTGCATGGAAGCTTTTTGGATGAACTTTACTTGTAATACAATGATCCAGCTTTTTCACAAACTGCATCATGTTGACTCTACCTAAGTATTACATTAAGGATACAAATAACTGTGGAATACTCAGCCAGCTACACTATAGCTCATTGAGTAGGTAGGTCAGTCGATCAGACAACTAGAATATTAACTGTGAAAATGGAAGTGACCTCTGTCATTTACAGTCTTCCTGCCATTAAAATCCTTTTTGATACCAACTTGCCCGGCACCAGTCTTAGTTCTATGATACAAACTTCTTGTTTTAGGGAGATCTAATTTGAAACTTTCCATCAAACTTTAATTTAATATGTAATTTATGTTCCAAACACTCGCTTGATTGTAACAAAGTTATTTTACTACATTCTTTTTTATTATTTTCAAACTTAAGTGAAACAAAACCAGTTTCTTTCAACAGAAATATGCTAACAAAAGCGTTAAAGTGATCTAAATTAAAACCTTCCATTGAAATTTCATGTTAATTTATATCCCACACAGTATCGTAATAATGTCAAAGTTATTTTATAAGATTCTTCATTATTTTCAAAATTAACTGAAAGTGTTTTTCAGAAAAAAATATGGTAACAAAAGCATCAAATTGATGCTTCATTTTATAACTAATGTTTGTTCATTGAGTATTTTTTCTTTTTAAATACTTTACTGTTATGGTGAGAGTCATTGACACCCCCTTGTAAGAATGGACTAGCCAAACTCATATATGTAACAGCATGTTTCAATGAATGGGCAAATGAGAAAATCGCAGGAAGTCATAAGGCATTGTTTCAGAGTTCATGGAATCACAGGAAATTGTTGAGAAGTTGTTATAGCTTGTTGAGAGATTGTTTTGGAGTTGTTACATTGTTGGCAGAGTACTTGGGGATATATCAAGTGGAGACAGTTTGTATCTTCCCCATTTCGTAGTATTGTATATCCCATTGTTATAGTGTAGGAAATAAAAGTGACATACAGTAATCACATTATAAAACTTACCATATTGAAAACCAAACTTCTTTCTTTGTGTCAGGAAACTGAAGAGCAATTTGAAAACCACCAAAGTTGAAGAACTACAAGTTCAGGTAGAGACACTGTACCAGGAAATTGTACGTCTACAGAATTGCAATAGTGAACAAAAGTAAGAATAAATTACTGAAACATAATGGTTTGTGTATTTGTGTTTTTGTCTGTTCTGGATTCAGCCAACTGGAAATAGCAATCAAATTTCTCTCAAAACACACCTGACTGTCTTAAAAGTAGAAGAACATATTGAATCATGGTATCTGAGACATAAATGTTTGCTAAAAAACAAAGACAGACATGGCTGAGATTAGAAACAATGAAACTATATATTAGTAACTCTCTCTCTCAAAATATACCCCAGGTTTTAATTAACACCTGGTTTTATATGCTTATGGAGTGAAAATAACAGACCATCAGCTCATGAATTGTGAGTTCAAATCTACTGCTGGTATTTTACTGTTCTTTTCAAAACACTATTCTGAATTGCCACAGTTCTAGAAATCAAAAATAGGTACAAGATCACTGGGGACTGTTACCTGTGATGGATTGATGTCCTGTCCAGCTTAAGATGTGTCTGTCATCTACTTCACACATAAACATTGGACAAATCACTGACTCTAATGAGTCTTTCAGGGTTCAAGATATATTTTTTATTTTTATATGTTGTTTTCAAATCTGAGCCATTACTGTCATCAAAATGTTCAACAATATCTTATTCAAGCCAACAAGAGAATATCTATATGATTGCTTGACCTGCTAGAAATAGCAACCAAATGTTGCTCGAATCATACCCCACCATATTTTAAAAAAGGAAGTGCACATTGAAAATATCGTCCTGGAAATACAAAAGGATGAAAGGGTCGGGATTGAAACGTTTTTGATCATAGATTTTCTCAGTGAGAACTGACCTGGTGTTAAATGGCAAAAATATATATTTTGACCTCTCTATCTTTCAGCTTTGTTCAATGTGTCTTACACTTTAAAACTTATATTTAGGTTCATTAAAGAGAGTGGGAACAATACGAAAATGAAAGCATTGAGTGACACTGTTCTGTGTTTGAACCAGACTTTGGAACAACTTCGAAATGAAAATCAGTCTTTGAAAGAAGATTTGGTCGAAGCTCTTGAAAACCCAAACCAAAACAAGGTTTTGCAAAGTTTGAACCACAGTAAGACTGCTGAAAGTGTAAACCAAAATAAGATTAACTCTGAAACAGTCAGTAAGTATTTATTGTGCTTATGTATGTTCTTTACTTTTTTATTTTCAGTTTTCTCATTTCTGGAATGGTTTATTTACACGGATGCCCAAATGTTATTAGATTACACCTAAGAAAAATCAAAATCCATTTATCTATAAAACAAACTTACTCCATCATGCAAGTTGCTAATTTTTACCCACTATGATATAATCTCCTTTTGTCTCTTCTGCTACCTTTACTACAGCTTCTTCACATCAAAATATTCTCCTCTCAGTAAACCTTAGTAGAGGTAGGTTTAATCCGTCACCTGACTCTTGGGTGACATAAGGAGTGTCCACTCTGTTGCAAGTGTTTAAACGGGGTTCTTGATTTGTGAAAACCTCTGAATTAAGTTACGGTAATTAACCTAAATAAATGACAATACAAGGTACAAAACTATGTAGAGTTTTAAGTATACTTGTATATATTTACGTATATACTATCGATTTTGTTATCGTAAGCATGTTTATTCTTATTATTTCATCACTTTATAGTTTTGTACCTTGTATTGCCATTTATTTAGGTTAATTACCGTAACTTAATATGATACAACATTAATGGTTAATTATATTTACAATCCATCTTTAATTTTCCTTCCTTATAAACGTTTATTTACATAATTAATCGTATATAAAGAATTCATTGGATTCTCTCCCGTCCTCCTTCCAATTACAATAAATTTTTATTACCATTATTATTAACTTTAAGATTTTTCTGCGGTTCATTATGTCTTCCTTTAATTTAAACTCTTAGTATAGCATTCATAGCCTCTCTCCCTAAACAGCTCCCTGTAAACTAGCGTTCTTGTTTCTGACGGTCATTTAACTATATAGTATTATTACTCGTACGTAACCTTAGCATTCAGCGCAAGTTTTGCATTTGTAATTTGGTTCCCTGACGATGAAATTATGTGTATATACCAGCATCTCTCACTTCTTTGGAGTAGAGTGCACATAATTTTTTAAACATATGTAGGAATTAAAGGAACTTATTGATTATATGCTTTTTGCTCCATTTATTATTATTCTTTATATCTACTCAAAATACATCACTTTAACACGGAATTTCTACCCATTGGAAGGAGGACGGTATAATATCCCAGTTTTTGTATGATTTTTGCTACCCTGATAACTATTAACATATTTGCATTATCGAAGTTTTTCAACCAAGATAATATTAATATATACATAAATTTATATATATATATATATATATATATATATATATATATATATTAATCAATGTGTAAGTATTATATATTTATTACAGCTGATTTTACCAGTCGGTTTTGCACTAGGGGTTCAATGGAGTGTTTAGCTAGTTGTCTGATTATGTAACCCTACCATCTTCAGAGATGACAGTTTTGGAATGAAATATGGTGACTGCTTTCTATTGTTGGACTTGAACACTCACACATCTGATTTACGGTTGCTATGGAAAAGACAATGAAACAAACCGAGCAAGAGTTAAGAGTTATGTCCCTTGGAATCAAAACACCATTACTGGTGTTGTAATGCGACAAGTGGTTTCTGGAAAAGAGTGAATGGGAAATGTGTGTATTTTTTAGGTTGGTGTTCTTGTAGAAATGGAATGTATGTAGTGGTATTATACGTGCAGCGTTTTCCGGGGCAGGGGTGAGGGGGGAAGTCACATACACATTTGTGTTTGTTAGAGTGTTTTCTTTCTCTTATTTTCTTTTATGTTTTGGTTAAAAACTTTGGTTAAATTCTTTGGGGCATCTATGTATGCAGAGAGTATGTGTAGGGGTACAATATGTGTGAAGGCTTATATTGGCTGTGGTGGGAAAGGGTCTATTTGGTGGATGTCCACTGTGTCAGGGCATGTGTGTTTGTGAGTGCATTTGTGTATGTTCTGGTCAAACTTTTTGCTGGATTCCTAGAAATTGGTGGTGGGAGGGCCAAAGCTGAGGGACTGGTGGTTATAGTCACAATGGAGCATGCAGGCATGATAAGATGTACTTGCTTTCATGTGGGCAAGGATTGTAAAATTTCACTTCTACTGTTCAGGTAGATGCTTGTGTGCTGAGAATTCTTTAATATTGCTCTTTTCTCAGCCAGGCATAATCTGCACTTTCTACTGCTATTGAAGTACACTTTACATTTCTTTAAAATGCTCCACTTTATGCTGTACTAGGTGGCACTTTCTTTTAACAGCCATACATGCATGGCCAGGGTTGTAGCATTACATCTCTCTGGGATGTTGAAGGCAGAGTTGTGGTTGTTATAGCAGGTTCTGAAGAGGCCTTCAGTTGCTCCCACATACCTTCACACATTTGGTTGCCTGTTTGGTCCTTATTGCTATTACCTCTGCCTTCTATATGACAGTTGCAATATTACAGTGGCTGTTCAGTGGACATGTGTTACCCCTACATGAGCATCTTGCCTTTGTCACAGGTGTGGGCCTACCTACTAAATTTTTTTTTACATTGGGTGCACAGCCAAAGGAAATTCTCATGGTGTGCCTATTAAATATTTTACTGAACCTATTTGTATGAGGGAAGTGTTTGTCTTCTAAGCTAAGGAAAATCTTACCTACTTGGGTTTTAACATTTAAAGAGAAGGGTGATGTAAACCACAACACTTTCCAGTGGAATTTTCTTTTGGAGGGATTAAGGTCTGGCATGTAACTAATTCTATCATTGAAACTGCTGGCAGCCTCATTATAGTACAGGGTGGCAACATCAGAAATCCCTTTGCTTGAAGATAGGTTGGAGATTCTTCTGCTGATACCCTTTACCAGGTACTTGAAAACTGGCTGGATGACGGAAACCTGTGTTAATATATGATAGCTTCTCATCTGGCTTCCTAAAGAGTCTATAGGCATTGGACTCCAAGTCCAGGGTCACATAAAAATAAAATCCACCATTTTCAGGTTGGTTTCTATTGTGATCTTACGTTCAAGGAAATTCATGGTGCTGGTGAGATCCTTTCTAATTTTATGTTGTGTGTAGCTGTTTGCCACTTTTGATATTGCCAGCGCATAATCCCTGTAGAAGTGAAAGCTTGTGAAAGGGAACTTCTTTTGGAGTAAATCTAAGATGACGAAACCAGTGAGGTCACATACATCAACACTGTCAAAAGCACCCATTGCTATGTTGAAGGAGCCTTCTAGGTCAGTGCATTTGGCCCAGGTCAAACCCTTACTGAAGTGTAGGGTTCTTTTGGTGTGCATGATAATGTGTATGTCCTTATCGCTAAATTCTGTGTAGGACCTAGCAAAACACTTCCCTTGTACAAATAGGTTCAGTAAAATATTTAATAGGCACACTCTGAGAGCTTCCTTTAGCTGAACACCAACTGTCAAAAAGATTTTAGTAAGTAGGCCCACACCTGATAAAGAGGGAGGACTGAATGGCCACTGTAATATGAGGCAATAGGACCAAATGGGCAACCAAACATATGAAAGTACATGGGAGCAACTGAAGGCCCCTTCAGAACCCACTATAACAATCACATGTCCCCCTTCAACATCTCAGAGAGATGTAATGCCACAACCTTGGCTATGCATGTATGGTTGTTGAAAGAAAGTGCCACCTAGTACAGTATAAAGTGGAGGATTTTAGAGAAATGTAAAGCATACTTCAATGGCAGTAGAAAGAGCAGATTATGCCTGGCTGAGAAAAGAGCAATATTAAAAAAGTTTCAGCACTCAGCCATCTACCTGAACAGCAGAAGTGAAATTTTTAATGCATGTTCACATGAAAGATATATATGGTCATTAAGAATGAAATGTCCGATTTTGAATTGAAGGTTTATTCTACTTTATCTCAACAAAAAGCAATGCAGTTAATCAAAGTATGCACCTAAATTTTCAACACAATTTTGCCATTTTATCGGTAGCTTATTTATGCCGGTTGCAAAGAATTCTGGAGAGCAAGAGGTGATGAAATCATGAAAGGCTGTTTTTGCATCTTCTCCAGATTTGAAGTTATTTCCTTGCAAAAAATTATCTTATGCCTGGAAAATGTGATAGTCAGTTGGTGCAAGGTCTGGTGAATATGGTGGATGACAGATTACTTCCAAGTTCAGTTCCTGTAACTTGAGTAGTGTTCTTTGTGCAACATGTGGTCAAGCATTGCCTCACAAGAGAATTGGCCTGTCTCTATT
Organism: Octopus bimaculoides; assembly: GCF_046866305.1. NCBI lineage: Eukaryota > Metazoa > Mollusca > Cephalopoda > Octopoda > Octopodidae > Octopus > Octopus bimaculoides. The sequence goes on along the minus strand of NC_142949.1, from coordinate 21,604,537 downwards.
GACCAATCTTGATTAATTGCAAGTTCACTCATCATTTCATCCAATTGGTTGATGTATACATCTGCTCTAATTGACTTACCAGGTCTCATGAAACTGTAGTGGATGACTCCAGTGCTGGACCACCAAACAGACACCATTAGCTTTTTTTGGTGAATATTCTTTTTTTTATTGTGTTTTGGCACTTCGTCTCCATCCGCCCACCATGCAGAACACTTGTTATTGTTGTAAAGAATCTATTTTTCATCACCCATAACAATATGATGCAAAATGGTTTGCTTTTATTCTGTGACAGCAAAGAACAGCAAGTTTCAAGACGACGTGTCATTTGATGCTAATTCAATTCGTGTGGTACCCACTTGTCCAGCTTCTTTATCTTGCTGATTTGTTTCAGATGGTCCAATACAGTTGGAATCACAACATCAAACCTTGCCGCTAACTCATGCGTAGTTTGAGATGTATCCACCTCCACTATAGGTTCCAACTCATCATTATCCACTTTGGTCTCAGCTCTACCATGAGGTTGATTTTCAAGAGTAAAGTCACCAGAATGGAACATCTCAAACGATCAATGTACAGTGCACTCATTCGCCACATTTTCACCAAACACCTCATTGATGTTTCAAGCTGTCTGGGATGCATCGGTTCCTCAATAGAACTCATATTCATATTCACAAATTTTTGATCTACCTATGGGTTCACAAAAATTGATTTACAAGAAAAAACTTACAATATAATCAGACACCATGAATTGCATTTCAAAAAGTGATGATGTAACTCTTCAATGCTGTAAAACAAAGAATTGTCAGGATAAAACATTAGATTTAACGACTGTCAAACTTGATGCATAAGAAAATCAGGCGTTTCATTCTTAATGACCTGATATATATATATATATATATATATATATATATATATATATATATATATATGTATTTTTTCACCCACCTACGCATGAGTAAACATTTATTGGCAGTTGGTTAATATTTATCTCTAATAAACCAGTTTATTGACAATTGATTTATTCACTTCTTTGATCGATTCTACCTTTACCTTTTAGAAGACATGAAGCAACATGAACTGTTGACCATCATTGCTGAACAAAAGAAAGTGAGAATCTATTCATATTTAGCTTTCCTCAAACTCCTATTTAATTGTATCGTATCAAATTACATATATAATGTTACATGTGCCATATCACATCTTAATATATCACACTTCATTGTTTTATATGTTATATATCATGTTTCAGATTATTAAAGATTTTGAAAGAGAGAAGGCAGTCTTGGATGATTATCTTGAAAACAAGCCTTGGAGCAAAGTTCCTGGTAAATGTTTGAAATTTAAGTCTCTATCTTTTACTATTTTGGGCCCATGAGATCCAATTACAGTTGTATCAAACTGAATTAATAGTCCACTTTAATGACTAGATACATAATTTTGAGGTATTGTTTTACAGTCAGACACCCTTCCTATCACTAACCCATACCTATTTTTTCAAGTAAGGGAGTTTTACATTCCATTTGTTTCAAAAGTGCAGAGCTACCAGACAATTTGTTGATAGAGAAAATGTCAACAAACATCGCAGTTTATAGATCTGTGATTTTCATACGAAGCATAGAATGTAAACATTCACACTGACACACAGATGCATTCGCAAACATAATCACATACAATCTACTTGTGATAATAACATTTTATAACATGTGTCGTCATTTCACCATTTTTTTTTTGTCAGGTAAAATTCAGGTCCAGAGTACGATAATTGAGCAACTGGAGCAGCTTGACAAACAAGAAACACACTTACTGGAAGAATTGAAGAATGTCAAACAACTCAAGAAACAAATGAAAAGTGAAAGAAATCACTATAAGAAAAAGAGTGAAGAATTTGAGTGAGACACATTTATTTTCCCCATTCATGTCATATTTTTTGCACTTTTACTTGTATTTCTTCATGCTAGCATGCATTAAACAGATGTATATTATTGACATGCCCTTTCTCTTGGTTTCCTGAAACAGCTGTCAAGATAAGCCATTACATATTTGATATATATATATATATATATATATATATATATATATATATATATATTAGTTTATGTATATATTAATATTATCTCAGTTATTAAAAAAACCTTTGATAATGTAAATATGTTAATAGTTACCAGAGGTAGCAGAATTACACTAAAAAACAAGATATCACAGCCGTTTTACAGGTAGAGATACCAAGTTAAAGTGATACATTTTGAGAAGATATGAATAATAATAATAAATGGAGCAAAACGCATATAGATAAAAGTTCCTTTAATTCCTACACATGTTTTAAAATATATGAGAGCTCCTTCACAAAGAAGTAAGAGCTGCTCATATATTCCTCTTCAGGGAATTCATAATAAACATATAAGAGCAAGACAAATACGAAATGATGAGGTAACTTACGAGCAGAGATGTTACATGGTCAGTGACCGTTAGAACGTTTGTTTACATAGAGATATAAAGGAATCAATGATATTATTCCATGGGCTTTAGGAATAAGAACGCTTGTTTACATAGAGATATAAAGGGAGGGGGTTGTAAACGTGATGCTAAAGGTTAAACTAAGTGAATCATTGAAATAGGGGGAGAATATATGATGATGATGATATATATATATATATATATATATATATATATATATATATATGACGATGAATATATGTGGAATTCCAGCAGCTCTTACTTCTTTGTAGAAGAGCTCTCATATATTTTGAAACATATGTAGGAATTAAAGGAACTTTTATTTATATGCGTTTTGCTCCATTTATTGTTGTTATTATTCATATCTACTCAAAATGGATCACTTCAACTTGGTATCTCTACCTATAAAACGGCTGTGATATCCTGGTTTTTTGTGTAATTTTTGCTACTCATGGTAACTATTAACATATTTATATTGTCAAGGTTTTTTTAAACTGAGATAATATTAATATATACATACACTAATATATATATATTGTTTTTTTTGTTTTTTATTTTATATTTTTTGTGCTCCATTTAAATATACATCTCGAGCCTAATTATGTTCATTTACCTTACTACCTCCATATCAGCTCAATTTGGAATCCACGGAAAGGCCCATAGCCTCAAGAACAGCTTTCTTGATGTCATGGGACTTTCTTGGACAAAGAAGTCAGAATTTAAGTTCAAATTCTTTTGAGTACAAGTATGTTTTCTATATTGAGCTTATTTAACTCTCACATACTGACTCTGTGTGTGTGTGTGTGTGTACACGTGTGTGTGCGAATATATATCATCATTATCATCATCATCATTCAACATTCATTATCCATATTGGCATTGGTCAGACAGTTTTACCAGAGCTGGCAAGCTAGAGAGCTACACTAAGCTCCAGTCTGAGTTAGCTGGGTTTCTATGACTGGATGCTCTTCTTAATGCCAACCACTTTGCAGAATTTGCTGGGTGCTGTCACATGGTACTGGCACGAGTGCTTTTTATGTGGCACCAGCACATGACTCTTGCAGATCAATCATTTTCACTGTAACACTTCTGCTGTGGAGTACAGCAAGGTGCTAGGCATCTTGGTCCTTTGTCATCTCATCTGAAAGGTTCAGCATCCTGAGGTCATCCTTCAGTACTTCATCTCATGTCTTCAAGGAAAAAAGGCAAGGTAGAAAATGCTAAAATAATTTTATCATAAAAAGACATTTCAGTACCGGTTTCAGTCATTGAGACTTTTCAACTTTAAGTATGGAAAACAATTAAATTTTGGAAAAATTAAATGTAAAGTTTTTTAAAAGAATATTTGCATAGTATTCAAATACAAGTGGCATTTTCCTTCTTTCTGTCTGTCTCTGTTTCTCTTGTTTACTCTTGTGGGTTCGAGGTCATTGTGAATTCTTGGCAGAGGAGGAGGAGGAGGAGGAGGAGAAAAAGAAGAAGAAGAAGAAAAGAATGTGGGAGTGGTATGATAGTAGTAGCATGTTAAATGGTCAAGTGCCCTGAAAGTGACTTGTTGCGGATGATAGCAGAGATTGAATTCTTGAGATATCTCTTTTGAATTTATTATTTGCGTAGGTGTTATTCTAAGCAGCAGTAGTAGTAAAGTAAGGAAGGAGGTGGTGGAGATGAAGAAGATGAAGAAAAAGGAGAAGAAAAAGAAGAGAAAGAATAATAATAAAAGAATATGTGAGTGGTATGATAATAGTAGGATGTTAAATGGTCAACTTACCTAAAAGTGGCTCCTTGTGGATTATAGCAGTGATTGGGACTGTTTTTAATGAATTCTCTTTTGAATGCATCATTTTTAATATTTACGTGTGTGTTATTCTAAGGTCATGGTGGATATGTCATATGTTGTAGATGTGTTCAAAAGGGGTCTGTATTTTGTGGTAAAGAACAACTCGTTACTAATTTGTTGGCTACAGGTTGTATCATCCTTGAATTGGTAGAGGGGAAAAATTCTGAAGCTGGTATCCTGGCATTGCCCATGTCACATGGACTTGAAGAATTAGAATTATATATTTTCTTTTATATTTTCTTTAATGAACTGTAATACCTATGATTTGAATTTCATCAAAATTGGAGATTAAGAATTTTAATGGGGGTTCTTTCCCTCTTTACACACCCTAACAAAAATTCTAATCATGACATATTTATCCCATACTACTCATCTTTATGTCCAGATTCCAAAATCCAAATCTTATAAAACTCCTTCAAAGGTTTTTGAGCACATGGAGCTCTAAAATGTGGGAGTTAAGGCCCCTATTAAGGGGATCTTAAAATCAAACAGAGAAGTTGAATTGTTGGGAATCTTTTTTAACTTATGTCATATCTATTATTCAAATTTCTTTGAAATAGGAAATATATGAATGCTCACTGGGTTTGTAAAAGAGAGCAAAGCTAGAGGAAACTAAATGATGAATGATCACAATAAGCAGTCAGCTACCCTTCCCTAGTTGTTACCACTCCCGAATGTAGGATTCCTCACCATACAGGTGACTGGCACGGCCGTAAGATGCATTACAGATCTATAGCAATATATACATGTGTGAATATATATATATATATATATATATATATATATATATATATATATATGTATGTATATATGCACATATATATATATATATATATATATATATATATATATATATATATATATATATATATGTATGTATATGTATATATGCACATATATATATATATTATTTATATTATTATTTGATTGAATGCTACACATCCATTTCCAAGTATATATGTGTGTGTGTGTGTGTGTGTGTGCCTGCGTGTGTGCATGCATGCATGCATGTATGTATGTATGTATGTATGTATGTATATGTACATATGCATATATATATTATTTATATTATTATTTGATTGAATGCCACACATCCATTTCCAAGTATATATATATATATATATATATATATATATATATATATATATATATATATATATATATTCTTTTAAATCAAAGTTGGACCTCTTCCTATCGAGAGTCCCAGATGAACCTACCTCGCGGCAGGAGGTGCAAATGAGGGTTGCTAAATCAAACTCCATTCTTCACCAAGTGCCACATATTGTAAGAGGCTCCCTGTAATAACAGTGTAGCAACACGGTGGTGCATCAGCATGGCCGCAGCTCTAAGCTGAAACTTAAAAAAAAAAAAAAAAATATATATATATATATATATACATATATATCTATACATATATATATGTATAGATATATATGTATGTATGTATGTATGTATATATATATATATATGGCTCCCGTAGGATTTTCGAGCGAGATCGTTGCCAGTGCCCCTGGACTGGCTTGTGCGGGTGGCACATAAAAGACACCATTTCGAGCATGGCCGTTTTCGTGCGGGTGACACGTAAAAGCACCCACTACACTCTCTGAGTGGTTGGCGTTAGGAAGGGCATCCAGCTGTAGAAACTCTGCCAAATTAGACTGGAGCCTGGTGTTGCCATCCGGTTTCACCAGTCCTCAGTCAAATCGTCCAACCCATGCTAGCATGGAAAGCGGACGTTAAACGATGATGATGATGATGATGATATATATATATATATATATATATGTATATGTATGTATGTATGTATGTATGTATGTATGTATGGGTGCAGGACATCACCAACTATGAAAACAACATCGAATACGGAAACAAACAAGTTAAATACGCAAACAACAAGAGGAAAAAAATGGAAAACAGGACAAATAACATAGAGAACGACCCTTCATCAGTTGTCGGCTGTCTATCTACCCCTCATTTCAGGCATTCAATGACAATATGAGTCTTCAAAGACAGTTGCTCTCATAAATTCCAAAATAAAAGTTTATATTTATGGAGAGTCAAAGTTAGGAAGAAAAACAAGACAGTGGACACATACAAGGAAACTGAATGGTATATATATATATATATATATATATATATATATATATATATATATATATATATATATATGTATATATAAATTTAAGGAATGGAGTGAACGGACGTTATAACTGCATACTTTACTCCGACATATGTTTCGAAGAATTACAATTTATGCGATCCATAGGAATCGGTGATGTTAAAAATGTAAACTTCTCCTCAGGGAAATAACCCTTACGTTTAAGATGATCCCCATACATTTCCCTGAGGAGAAGTTTACATTTTTAACATCGACGATTCCTATGGATCGCATAAATTGTAATTCTTTGAAACATATGTCGGAATAAAGTATGCAGCTATAACATGCGTTCACTCCATTCCTTAAATTTATATATACTCAAATACCCAAAATATCAAGGAGTTTCTGCCTCAAAAACAGGAATTACACCACAGTTATTTTGTGATCTTTGCTACCCTGGTTTCTATTAACCCATTTATTCTATCCGAATTATTATTAATTAGGATAAAATAAATACATATAATTTAAATATATATGTATATATATATATATATATATATATATATATATATATATATATATATATATATATATATATATATTAACTTAGAGAAAGATAAACAAGGTGACAGCTACACACTTTTCATGCATATTTACCATTATTGTTGTTATTAAACTAATGATGATAATAATAATAGTTCTTTTTTGTTTTAGAAAGATTTATTATCATCATTAGTTTTATATCCAATTTTTCATGTTGGTTTTAACTTTGTATGTCTTAAATTTCTAAGAGAAAAACACTTGCCTCACAGAAGAATGCTTTAAGATTCTTAGTTTGTTACTGATGCCATTATAAACTAATCATTAAACTTTTTTGCTAAAATTCTCTTTGGCAGATTAGAATGTCAGAAATTGCAGCTGACCATAAAAGAACTGGAACTAAAGCTCAAACTTGACAACAACAAAGCTACATATTCTTCAGTGAGACACAGATCAAGGTATTAACCTCTCTCTCCCCCCTTATTACTGCTTTCCTCAGGAAATGGTTGAGATTAATGGTTGAGTACATGGAAGCCTTATTTAATGTTTATAACCTATTTGTTGGTTTGTAATGCAGTTTGTATGGCTGTAGAAAATGTTTATGATCATATGTTAATGTATTAAAAACATTTGGGGGCTAAATATAAATGTATGTTTCGTATGTGTATTTCATGTGCAAGATTCTTGATGTGGATACGTGTGTTGAAAGAAATACAATTAAACCTTGGGAGAGGCATTATGCCGGTAATAAACACATGCACTGGTTCAGTCCTTTATTAATTTATAAACAGTATTTAGTTTTTTTGTTAAATCATTTCATTGCACTGTGTTTATTACCAGCATAATGCCTCTCCCAAGGTTTAATTATATAAATGTATGATAATTTCTTTAGGTTGTTATATATAAGCATGTTGTTGTTGTTGGCACTCCGTCGCTTACGACATCGAGGGTTCCAGTTGATCCAATCAACGGAACAGCCTGCTCGTGAAATTACCGTGCAAGTGGCTGAGCACTCCACAGACATGTGTACCCTTAACGTAGTTCTTGGGGATATTCAGCGTGACACAGTGTGACAAGGCTGACCCTTTGAATTACAGGCACAACAGAAACAGGAAGTAAGAATGAGAGAAAGTTGTGGTGAAAGAGTACAGCAGGGTTCACCACCATCCCCTGCCGGAGCCTCGTGGAGCTTTAGGTGTTTTCGCTCAATAGACACTCACAATGCCCTGTCTGGGAATCGAAACCGCGATCCTATGACCGCGAGTCCGCTTCCCTAACCACTGGGCCATTGCGCCTCCACATATATAAGCATATATATCTTTTACTTGTTTCAATCATTTGATTGTGACCATTCTGGGGCACCGCCTTGAAGGGTTTTAGTGAAACAAATCAACTCCAGGACCTATTTTTTCTAAGTTTAGTATTTATTCAATCGGGGACGTAAACACACCAGCACCATTTATCAAGCACTAGTGGGGAACAAACACAAAGACACACACACACACTCACATGACAGGTTTCTTCCAGTTTCTGTCTACCGAATCCACTCACAAAGCTGTGGTCAGCCAGGGGCCATAGTAGAAGACACTTGCCCAAGGTGCCACACAGTCGGACTGAACCCAGAACCATGTAGTTGGCTTAAAAAAAAAAAAAATACTGGGGTCCCCAGCATGGCTCCAGTCTAATGACTAAAATGACATATATCACTGGCAGGGAGATGACTTGCTGCTATTTCTAGCAGTCAAGCGTTCATCATTGACAAGACCAAGGAAGGTCAAACTCATGTGACCTGATGGTTTGAGTGCTGGAGGTGGCAGAGATTTATCTCCCTGTTAGCAATATAAACAAGAGTGAATTTTGCACCAAAAGTCAATATGAGAGTTTCTCTCATGGTATCTATCACAGTATAGTTCGTTCTAACTTTTCTGATAGCTCAAAAAGAGACTTGCAAAGACCCTCTCAGCATTAATCTGCAAAGGATGAAAACATCAGCTGCAACATCAGATGGAAGATCCTATACTATTGGATTAAAGAAGATGTTCCATATGCTCGCTTGAAAAACCATCTTTTGAAAAAACTTGAGAACCTCCAGTGACTGTGTAAACACCAGGAGCAAGATATTTTATGTCTGCATTTTAAAAAATACATCTTAGCAGAAATTAAGGATAAACACTGGACACATCATAGACATTCCAGTGTTACTTTATGTAATTTTGATATTTGGATGTCACTGGTTATATATAATGTGAAATTAATTATCTCCCCTATGTTTCTCACTGTCTTCTAAATATGCACGTGCATCCAAACATCAATTGCATCAAACATAGTTACTAAACAATCTTGTTGTCTTTAACAGCTTGATAGATGGTGAAATAAATATTTTGGCCAGGAACCCTGGGTAGTTGTATTCCACCAGGCTTTTTGTGGTTTTGTTATAATACCTTTATCCTCTTCACTGATCAAGTGTTATATAATCTTACCACAGTCATCATCATCATCAAACATCTGTTTTCCATGATGTAATGGATTGGACAGTTCGACAGGAGCTGGTAAACCAGAGGGCTGCACCAGGCTCCATTTATCTGTTTTGGCATGGTTTTTTATGGATGGATACCCTTCTTAATGCAAACCATTTTATAGGGTATATTGGGTGCTTATTACATAGCACCGGTATGGGTACTGTTTATGAAGTGCCAGCACAGGTGTAAAGTATGTAGTGCTTGGACAGGTGCTAATTATGTGGTGTCAGCATGGGTGCTTATTACATGGCACTGGCATGGATACATTTTACATGGTCCCAGCACAAGTGCCATTCACATGGCACTGGCACAGTTGCTTTTTAAATGACATCAGCATGGGTGCTTTTTACATGGCACCAGTACCCACAGGGTTACCAAGTAACTTGCAAGACAAGGACCTTTTTGCTGAGGGAAGGAGAGGGATGAAGAGAAGTGTCTGTGTACCAGGCAGGAATATAATAGAGGGACAGGGATAGCTGTCTTATTACAGCTTGACAAAAAACAAATATGTATATATGTAGACAACCTAACATAACAATCATTCAATATAGGCATATATATATATACACACGAGAATATAGATATGAATACAATTATGTAATCACTGCCATTAGATTGAATCTGCCATCTTTATTAAACATAATGGGCAAACTATTTGAAAAATATGAATTATCCATGTAATGTTGTTATGGTTTTTAAAATTTGATTTAGCTGTAATTCTCACCAGCTATATAAACCCACAACTCTTTGACCCGTAACTAGTTTGGTAAGTGCCAATGCACGAAACTCTAGGCTGTTGAGTCATTCTGTTGCTTCAGCTAAATATTAATAAATATATGTATGTGTGTGTGTGTTAATGATTTCAAAGAATTTATATTTGTTTCATTTTCTTTTCAGAACCTCTCCCACTTCTGAGAACCATAATTCTCGAAGAAATAGTAAGACAAGACATAAGTCTGTTGAAAATATAAAGAATTTAAATGAGAAAGAAGAAATCGTCACCCAAGTGCCTGTAAGAATATATTTCTATTTCTTTTAAATCACTGTTTTGTGTTTGCTTTTGGTTAACTGATAAACAGTTTATTGATTTATTTCTCATCTTAGTGAAAAAATAAGAACACTCATTGAGAATTAAAACCCTTTGGACTTCATGATAATGAGATTACACGATGTTCATACTTTTCACAAATTCATTAGTGATGTAAGTGAAATGATAATTATTAGTAGGTTACAGATTTAACTTGTCAACATTTATTCCACTGTGTGTTACTGGAGAATTTTATATCTTTTTTATCAGAATAAATATATTTATTTCCTTTAGCATTCTTTGAACTTGCAAGCAATGCTGGGTACTTAGGTTAGTATATACATATATAAATGAGAGCACAGTAGTTTGCTTGAAGCATTGTCGTACAGAAGTAGAAAAACAAAAGAAAGCTTCTAATAATGCAGAAATTGATGTAACTAGACATTTCTTGGACTGTTTCCTTTTGAGGATGGGCCTTTGTGTCTGAAATATAAAGATTTTTGTAAAACTTTCTGCATTGTTAAAAACTTTCTTTATTTTCCTTTTCTTTTTCTACACACACACTCTCTCTCTCTCTCTCTCTCTCTCTCCCTCACCCTCACACACACAAACACAAAATGATCATTTATTTGCAAATATTGTTGTGAACAAAGTAATACTACAGGCATCAGTAAAAAGAAAGAGTATCATTATCTTTCATTTAGAAATCAGGTTTCCTAGTTCAAATCCAGTGCAGAACTGTGAACATCCAGGATTAAGACATGTGATGATGATTGAAAACCAAATAATCTAGTGTTAATGTAACTATTAGAACATTTGTTTATTTCTAAAGATGAGGCTAATAGTCAAAACATTTAACACTGTAGTAGCAATAATTATTTAATTGATTATTGTAATTTGCTTGAAGCATTGCAATATGTTTAAATGAAATAAACGTTTGAAAAAAAGCACCTTCAAGCAATGCAGGTGAGAAATTAGGCAAAATATATTTAAGGTAATGTCAGTTAATGAAATGAAAGAGAAAAGATATTCTATTACAATATTTATCCTCATTTAATCATAGATTTCTGTTAGAATAAACTATACTTTGATAGATAGCATGAGAGAAACTTTCATATTGGTATTTGGTGCAAAATGCCAATATGAAAGTTTCTCTCATGGTCTCTACCACAGTATAGCTTGTTCTAATAGAACATCCATGTTTAAGTGGGGATAAATATTACCTCTAGGTATTAATACTGCCTCTGTTGTTGATCAACAAGTATCCGGACTGTTGTCATAGTAACGAAGCTAAAGATGCTGCTTGGCAAAGATTGACTTTGAACTCCGCTGTACATGCACATTACAGCAGTGCTTTGAAGGAAGGTGTGTAGTGTGTGATCATTGCAATGACCATGACAGAGAAAGCTATCATGGCGATACCTGCTCAGAGGCCTTTGCAAAGTTGCAGAAAGTATATGGAGAGGAGTGTATGAGCCACACACTGTACTAATGATTCAGACGTTTCCAAGATGGCCGAAAAAATGTCGATATTGACTAATGTTCTGGGAGACACACAACCAGCAGAACTGAGAAAAACATCACAGATGTATGTGCAACTGTGAGGGGAAATCATTGAATCACCATCCTTGAGTTATCAGAAGATGTGCAGGTTAGTTACGGTTCAGTTCAGTCCATTATCGCTGAAGATTTGGGTATGAAACGCATGTCTGCCAAGTTTGTGACAGAACTGCTTTCACCTGACCAAAATGACACATGGGTTTCAGTTGCACAAGATCTCCTTGATTGTATCAAGAACGATGAAAAGTTTTTGAAAACTTTGCATAGGCCTCTGAGCAGATATCACCAAGGTTTTCGCAAAATTTGATGCAGGTTCTTTGCTCAGCTTTCTCTGTCATTGTCAATGCGACAATCACACACTACACACCTTCCTCCCAAATACTGCTGTAAACAGGGGAAGTGAGCTAGAACGTTAAAACTTAGTGCACATGCACAGTGAAATTCAAGGTCAATCTTTGCCTAGCAGCTTCACTCTGCAGGCTTTAGCTTCATTACTATGGCAACAGTTCGGACACTTATTGATCAGAGCACGTATATATGTTACGATAGTCAATAATCAAAGAGTTACCAGCAGACCTTTCTAATGTATTGCTGATAACAATGCATTTCTCTGATGATTTTTGATGATTTTCTTTTTCCTGTTTGAAAAGAGAATTCTTTCCTAATATATTATAGGATCAATGAACAGCTTATATAAAGTAATCTAATATCTATACTCTTTGTTTTCATTTAATAATTTAAGTGTTTTCTTTTATAGCAAGTGACAAGAAATGAAGAAGTGCTCAAACTAAGGAAAAATCACGCAGCAAAGCGTATTCAGAAAGCATGGCACCTACATGATGCAAATAAACAAGTAAGAGAAAAAAAATGTTTGAATATTCATTCTTGCCTGTTTCTTCGATGACTAATTTCAGAATGAATGATAAATACATATATTATCACCATCGTTATCATATACTTCTTCATGTTCCTACCTTAATTGTATAATATTTAAAAGTCATAAGGCGGCAAGCTAGCAGAAACGTTAGCACGCTTGGCAAAATGCTTAGCGGTATTTCATCTGTCTTTACATTGTGAGTTCAAATTCCGTTGAGGTTGACTTTGCTTTTCATCCTTTTAGGGTCGATAAATTAAGTACCTATTGTGTACTGGAGTCAACCTAATCGACTGGCCCCCTCCCCCCAAATTTCAGTCCTTGTGCCTAGAGTAGAATAAAAAAAGAGTAGAAAAGAATATTTAAAAGTCATATAATATTCCTAATCACTTTAACATTAGTGGCACTTCTTCTTTTCCCAAGCAATGTGGTTTGTTGCATCATTCTTTCAGTGTTGCCCTGTGTCTCTGTTGTAAAGCTATGGACTGATCAGTCATCACAACTTTTTATTCTTTTGCTTGCTTCAGTCACTGGAGTGTGACCATACTGGAGTAGTGCCTTCATATTTTTTTCTTTTTCAGTCAATTATTCCAACCCTGGTGCTTAGTATAGTCTGATATTTCTTTATCTGTTTCCATTTATTGAACAGCTAAGTTACCTCATAATGTAAAGTGATGCAACTCCAAAACTGAACCCAAAACCACATGTTTGGAAAGCAAGCTTCTTAACCATACACATACATATACAATGAACATATTGTATACCATGTTCAAGTTCTTCTCCTTCTTCTTCTCTTTCTTTCTTTCTCCACCTCCTCTTATATCTTCATATTCTCTTTCTTGCAATAATTTCATCATATTTCTTTTCAACAGGCTCTGGTAATAATTCAGGGCACACTCTTAGCACATGCTGCTCGAAAGAAGTTTCTCAAACAATCCAAAAAAGAACTCAAGTTCACCCATCTGTGTGAAGAGGAAAGTAGCTTAGAGAGATCTGTAAAACTGATACAGTCAGTAGTGAGGGCTCATTACAGCAGGATAAAACAACAGCAGAACTTTAGGTAAGTATTGTTAAAAACATTACTAATTAATGACTGGTCAATTTGCCTGGTTCACATTATGAACTGAAATCTAATTGTTTCATTTATCCTACTTTTGGATCAGAGTGCTTCTGTTTAGTCCCTTGACATGCCAGAAATAATAACCAAATCTCCCTTAACCCTTTAAAATATAAACCAGCTATATCCAGTCTAAATATTCCTCGTGTTTTATGTTCAAACTGGCCTGATCTAACCTCTTACACCTATCCTACAATATTGTTCTAAAAATAGAGACAATACCATCATCAAAATCTCAAAGCTGTGAGACAATACATAATTAATTCAAAACAATATGAATAAATAAGCATTATATTTGGCAGAGTAATTTGAATGCTAAAGGGTTAAGTCCCTCTCTATCATCTTGAGCCAGTGTTGGAGTATTTATGTGACAAAATTACTTGCAAGAGAGAGCAGTGAAGTCTTTCTCAAATCATACCCTGCAGTGCTGCACCCAAAACTGTCAGAAACATATTTTCATGATTAGAATTATCAAAGCATAGAATAAACTACCCATGTTTGATGTTTGCTGTCAAGACCCAACATCCTTCAAAAGTTCCTTACTTCCTGAAATTTGCCAACTTTACTTCTCATGTTCCTATGCACCTTCTATTCTGTGTACTATGCATGTACTTCTAGTTTTCATTGTTTTCTTGACTTATAACCACTTTAAACTTACAGCTGCTTTCTGTCCCCTCTTTTACCCTTTCCTGGTGAATTCTAGTACACCTGAGCACTGTATACAATAAGCTCATTGTTATTACTTCTCTTATCTGCAACATTTTTTTTTTTACAGGGAAAATTTCAAGATGGAACAAATAGTGCAGAGATAAAGACAGATTATACAGTTCTTTAATAATATTCCATATATATATTGTTGTGTCTGGGGAGAGTTATTTTGACTTTGTGCCTTATACCATATATTTATCAAGTGGCCAGCATGGGAATAAAAACCATCAAAGGTAACAATTATTTAAAATTATAATTTAGGGTATCTAAGAGATACTGCTATGCTGATAATAGCAGTCAAATCTTGACTCTAAACCACAATAAATGTATATATGTATATATATATTTAATGATAATTAATGATGCATTTTATGAATCAAAATTGAAAACCATTTTTTTTTTTCTACACTTTTTTCTTTTCACTCCTCCTCCTCCTCCTCTGAAATTTAAATATATTAAATATGTGCTCTGTATAAAACATCTTTAATATATTTAATTCTTCTATTTCTTTCTTTTTTTTAAAAACTTATTCCTGTTTCCCACCAATCACAGTATGTGCAAGCAGTTGGCAGAAATATAATTCTTCAAAAACTGCAATAAAAAAAAAATTTAAAAAAATGATCCAAATTTAGTATTCGAATAAATAACTCATTAAACTATGACAAATATTTAAATAGGATTATATTGTCAATTAAAAAAAAAAAATTCATACTAACAGTACCCTTGAAAATTCCATGGTTATACATTACCGTCCATACATAACAGGCATGTCCTGTACGTACCTCTTTCAGCCAAGAGGACCTTGACTTCAGGGCTTACGGGTGCTGGTGTCACATAAGAATCACCTGTGCTAGTTCCACATAAAACACCTGTTCATAAAAGTGTCCATGCCAGTGCCATATAATAATAATAATAATAATAATAATAATAATAATAGAGCTGTTACATATAACAACATTGATAATCGTAAACTAGTGAAAGATACTCTAAATCCTAAAAATCAAATTAGTGAAGATAATTTGGAAAACAAGCTATAAACACAACAACAATAATTACAGACTAGCAAGTAAAGATATAGAAAGTGTTCCACGAAATAAAATGTGTAACTATGCCAAGTAAAGGTGATGTCTGCTCGATTGTAAATGCAAAATTAAAGAAATTATGCATAGATGTAAGGTTACATCAAAAGGGCAGTTATATTATTATATAGGAGCTACAGAAAATTATAAAAAAAGAAGGATAGCTAATTACAAAAACACATTTAAGGATAGAAATAAGAAAAACAGCTTGAGTTTAACTAAACTAATTTGGTCTATTAAAGAAAAAACAAGGACTATACACTAACCTGGGAAATAATTAGCCGGGCAAAACCTTACAGCAGAGGGAGTAAAAGATGTGAATTGCATGTCGAAGAAATCTACCAGATTATTATATCAAAATTTAAATTAATTAACCATAGGCACGAAGGAGTAATTAGTTGTGTTCATCAAGCTAAACATATGTATAATAGGTACAAATAATTGCATGATAATATTAAGTAAAACTAAAGTATAAGGTTAGTTAGAAATGTAAACTAAAGGTTAATTTAATATAACTTATAATAAATATTATAGAACAAATATATGCTAACCAATTAATTGAATATCCATAAAATTAAATTAGATTATATGAACAGTAATTGAGAAATATGTCCTTATATTAATGATTAATAATAATAATAATAACAATAATAATAATAATAATAATAATAATAATAATAATAATAATAATAATAAAGATATAAATAATAGTAGTAAGAACAACAATTATAGGGGTGGCCGCGGGCATAGTATGAATAGTAGTAATCAAATGAACTGGAGATGGCAATGCTACAAACATTAATTACAAGAAATCGATCTTAAGAACTCAAAAGTGATGAATAGTAATATGACCTACATTTATGGCAGCTAATTCCTCCCTTTGACCTGTAGGCTTAAAAGGTTAGTTTGAGCTATTTTTAGAATGATACTCCATGTAGCTGAATAAACAAATATATAAAAAGAATTTTTTCGGTTCCATTTAGAAGAAATCAAATTAGTAGACAAAATGCCCTGATGAAGCCCTTGATGGATTGTAGCATCATAATGCACTAAAAGATGAAGAAAATACACCTTGATAGCAGTGAAAATATTATGTAGATGGAAAAAGAAAGCACATAAAAGACTACATAATAAAAAATTGGATATTCTCTGTTCCCTGTTTCCCTT
This sequence comes from Octopus bimaculoides, assembly GCF_046866305.1. Lineage (NCBI taxonomy): Eukaryota > Metazoa > Mollusca > Cephalopoda > Octopoda > Octopodidae > Octopus > Octopus bimaculoides. Next base: position 21,587,554 of record NC_142949.1, on the reverse strand, counting down.
AAACTGATTCATTATATATATATATGTGTGTGTGTGTGTGTCATTGTAAGATCCAAGGATCTAAGTGTAGGAAGTTAGTAAGCTTTGAGCAGTCAGTGGTAGATATAAAAACAACTTTAACAAACTAGTTTATTGGTGTAGAAGGTTATATACTTTTCCTATTTTGAAGTTCGATAAACTGAAAAATGTTTTTTTATAGTTCATGGTTAGTAATGAATGTGAATAAAAATTCAAACTGAGGGAATGGTACAAGTAAAATCTAGGCTATATAGCAGATCTTTACATTGACCCCAGTGCATAACTGGTATTTTATTGACCCCCAAAAAGATGAAAGGCAAAGTCAACCTTGGCGGAATTTGAACTCAGAACATAAAGAAGGATGAAATACCACTAAGCATTTCACCCAGCATGCTAACAATTCTGCCAGATTGCCACCTTGATAATAATAATAATAATAATAATAATCTAGGAATAAGGTCCAAAATTTTGGGGGAGGGGGCCAGTCGATTAGATAGCCTTGATAGCAGATCTTTGGAAGTAATAATTACTCAATGAAGGGGTACTCCACTAGCTACTCATCAGGCCGAAGATACCTTAGTTAAATGAAAGTTACATTGTCATTAAGGAATCCCAAGTTAACTCACCAGAAATATAATTTAAAATGAATGGTGAAGCCAGAAGAATGGAGTCAAAAAACAAAATAGAAAAATATATGTATGAGGAAATAAAATGGTCAGTAATAGAAAGGAAGGGTGATGAGAGGTAAAAGTTTCTAGCCATTAGGGGAACATATGTGAAAATATAGTTAAAAACAATTTCATGCTATAAATACATACAAGAGCTTCAAGTGTGGGGTGAGAATGCAGAAGGATTAGTTTGGGAATAATTGGGGAGGACACTATTATTTGTACCTTAAGAATGCATTGCATAACTTATGTTTTCAATTAAGGATTAGGTCACTCCATTCATTCAGGCAATCACTGTATTGCATAATAATCTCTGCAATGCAGAGATCACATTTGTTGTTATAACCATTATACAGTTTGGCATGGGTAATGATGGACCATTTTAAGTTGTATAGAACTTTGTTTTGTTTTATCTATGATCCACCTCTCCATCTTTAAAGGTTCTTTTTGGTTTGAACTGGGCTATACAACAATCTTAAGAATAAAAATCAAAATCAAATAAAATGACCTTATCTTAGAAGTCAGGTCATGCTGCTATTCGAAGAATGAAAATAAAAATTGAATAAATTAACCTTGTCTCAGAAGTCAGAACATGTTATCAAGATCTTACCCCTTGTTTTATATCTCCCCACTCACCTCCATTATCTTTTAAGGTCTTTTGTCTAGAACTCTGTCATCTAGTTTGAAAGATTATAAATAAAATAAAATAACCTTATCCTTTAGAAGTTATATTGTTATACCCTATCCTCTAATCTTCCTACTGCTATAAATGCTCTCCACCACCCTTCATGTATCCATAATGTTTTTCCTATATTAACTACTAACTCGAGCAAGCGAATTCATTCTTTTGATTGTTACTGGTCAGGGAATCATGAAGTGGTACAAACTGGTGATTTTTGGAATGTTTTTTTTAAAATATATAATTTGTGTATGTTCACCTGATGAAACGGTTTTATTTTTGCATGATGTAATATCTCTATTCATCAATAAAAATTTTATTAGAAACAACTGTAGTGAATGAATCATTATCCATCTGTTATTATTTATTTATTGTTCGCCTATTAGTATTGACCTGAAGTTGATTAAGCGCAATACAATTGTTGCAGTGTGTGTTCCTAAATACAACCTTGAGACTCATAATATACTTAGTTGGGTGCAGTTAATTGTATATACAACTGGAATAATAATCTGTCTGTAATTCAGTATGCAGGTATTTATTCCTCTGATTTCATAGTAAATGTGATTTCTTTCTTTTTGACCTGACCTGGTGCTTTACCATTTAAGTACCTTATTCACTTGAGCCTGAACTTTTATATATATACTAGCAGAGGCACCTGGCATTGCCCGGGAATGAAATTATTCTTAATATACTGGAAGAAAAAAGCAAAATATGTTGTATAGAAATGTTTTATTCTAAATTCAATTTATTCTTCAATTGGGAAATCAATTCTGAATTCATAATACAAAATAATAATAATAATCCTTTCTACTGGAAGTGCAAGGCCTCAAATTTAGGTGAAAGGATTAAGTCATTTACATCGACCCCAGTGCATAACTGGTATTTTATTGCCTCCCCCCCAAAAAAAAATAAGATGAAAGGCAAAGTCAACCTTGGTGGAATTTGAACTCAGAACATAAAGAAGGATGAAATACCACTAAGCATTTCACCCAGCATGCTAACAATTCTGCCTTAATAATAATAATAATAATAATAATAATAATAATAATAATAATAATCTTTTCTACTCTAGGCATAAGGTCTGAAATTTTTTTTTGGTGGGGGGGCAGTCAATTAGATCAACCCCAGTATGCAACTGGTACTTAATTTATTGACCTGAAAGGATGAAAGGCAAAGTCGACCTCAGTGGAATTTGAACTTAGAATGTAAAGACAGACAAAATACCGCTAAGCATTTCACCTGGTGTGCTGTTTCTGCCAGCTCACTGCCTTGTCCCATTGCATAATTTAGAGGATCTAAATTTCTTAGTAGCATTATTAAGACTCCTACCTTCAGAAAAAGTTTATGTGGAGGAGTTCCAGGTGGCTCAAGAGAATTGAGGAACTCTGTTGGGTAATGGACAGCTTGATTTTCATCAAGGACTGAATCAACTGATTTGTACTCCTTAATGACTGTTGGAATCTTATTCATTAATTCATGGTTAATCCTTGATACTGTCTCATTTTTTGGAGCAAGAATTGCCCTTTCACACAACCAATTATGTGAATTATAATTATTACTCAAGTCTGGAAATACCCTGTTCTTCAGTTCAGTCAAAGGATTCACCATGATAGTAATATGAACCAAATCGATATCACCATTCCCATCAAATGGTACTTTCTCATTCTTAATTGGAGAAACCAGGTTGAAAACTATTTTGCATATTGGTTTCCATGTAATAAAGCTGGTACATTAGTATTGAAGGAAAATTTCTGTACTTTATTCCATAGGTGTGAAGACTTAATGCATGCTTTTATTTCATCAGATCTTGTTTGTCTCAGAACGACTAGTAATGTCTATCTGAAGTCTCCTGATAAAACTAATGTAACTCCTCCCATAGATTCATTGTTGCCTCTTAGGTGTCCTGTAAGGTCTTTTCAAATGCTTCCATTGCACCTCTATGTGTCATGGTGTATTCGTCTCAAATGATAAGGTGGCATTGGCACAACGCTTCTGCTGAACCTGAATCTTTGCTTATGTTACAAAATGGACTGTCATTTGTGACCAGGTTTAATGGTAATTTAAAAGCAGAATGAGCTGTTTGTTCTCCTGGGAGAATGGTGGCAGCAAAGCCAGACAATGGTACAGCAGCTGCAATTCTTTTTTGTTGCCTTGCCTTGGAGAGAAGAAAGAAAGAAAGAAAGAAAATTCCTCTGCATTTTTTCTGGTGATTGTGTAACACCACATGCAAGCACACACACACACTGACACATATACATACAGTATCAAACATCAGATGAAATGGATGTGTGTGTGTGTGTGTGAGAGAGAGAGGATGTGCCACTTAGACTTCACTGTCTTTCTCTCTCTCTCTCTCTCTCTCACACACACACACACACATACATACAAAAAAGATGTACGCATATGTATTTATGTATGTATGTATACATGACAACACACCCCTTTACTCACTCACTTTCACACAAACACACACACATACATAAATGTATACAAACGTACATACAAAAGCAGAGCTGAAGACGGCATGCAAAAAGTAAATAAATAAAAAACTTTTACGGAAATTAACAAAGTGTGTTGGTTCAAGTGAAAGAATGCCCATATTTTTTGGGATGCTCCATGTTAAATTGCAAAATTTTAATGCGATATTTGTGTAATAATGAAATCAAACCTGGATTGTGTGTGTGTGAGAGAGAGATCATTGCAAACAATCATCATCATCAAGCTGTATGGATGGTGATTGTAAAAACAGAAACACGACATACATAGGTGAAACGGCGAGAAGTTTGGCTGAGCGTGTAAATGTACATTGGAGAGACTATAATAATCAAAAACAAACCTCGGTGCTCTACCAGCATGCCAAAGAACAACATGGTGGTGTACTGGACCGAATTAGCATAGAAATCCTGTCTAGACACCCCGGTGACGCATCGTTGCGGCAAATACAGGAGTCGGTCCTCATAACTGAAACGCAACCAATTTTGAACAGCAAATACACGTAGATGAGGGCCTTACAATTGCCCATGGTTGCATGTGTTGTTCACACATGGGATGCGGAACGTAAACGTAAATAAAAAAGATGCATTTACGAAGAAAACGAAATATATATATATATAACAGAAAGGAAACCAAAACCAAGTCTAAAGTCTCTATCTGATCTGATATAAACGAAATTGTTACAAACACACATATGGACGCACATACTTACATATAAGCACGAACACATAAGTGCATGCACACATACGAGCTTGCACACATAAGTGCATGCACACATAAGTGCATGCACACATACGAGCTTGCACACACTCACATGCTCATACCGAACAGTTTCAAAACAACGCCAAATCATACATTCAAAATAAATGGAAGTGGAGAGACAAGTTACTGAAGAGATTGCAAGAGTGCAATGAAATTATTTAACAAAAAACTATATACTGTTTATAAATTAATAAAGGACTGAACCAGTGCGTGTGTTTATTACCGGCATAATGCCTCTCCCAAGGTTTAATTGTAAAAAATTTTCATTTTATCAAAAAAAAAAACCCCCAAAAAACTCATTTAACAAACTCCAGAAACTGATTATATTCTCGAAATTGTGTCTCGTATCAAAGTTATATAGCTATTATTAAATTATTATTAATGAAAACAGAGGTGAGCAAGAATGAGAGGCTGTTGCAACAAAAAATCTAAACTGTTGCCTGCAACAACGAATCAATAAAATCTACTCTGCAGGGAATGCAATGAATATCTAAATTTATGAAGAACTGGACGCAGTGAATGCAATGAATATTTAAATTTGCGAGAATTTGGAGTTAAAGAAATTCAATAAACTGCAGAAATCGAAATTACAGGCAATTTCTTAGAACATGAATTTATAAAACTATTTCCAGACAATCAAGCTTTTAATATTGCTTTCTTTTGTTACTTTTAGTAATTGTTACATACCTAATTAATAAGCAGCTTTCTCCATTATAGTATAGAAAGCTTTTCCTAATTCAAGACGACTTTTGCCGACTCCACAACATACCTAACCAAGGGGCGTAACTCCTAGCAAAATCCCCTGGAACGTCTTTCATTTCACCATTTTTTGCAGCAGACGCTGACAAGTCATGCTAATCCACCTCCGGCAGTGGAGAGCAGTTTCCATATTCCCTTCCTTGTCGTCTACCTCTGATGAGCGTATTCAATAATTAGTTTGTTGCCTAATACTCCATTGTATTTTCTGCACGAAACCAATTGGGAAGACCAGCTGTGATAGATACTTAAAACTACAATATTCGGATATCTATATCTATATATCTATATATATATATATACAATGAAACCTTGGGAGAGGCATTATGCCGGTAATAAACACACGCACTGGTTCAGTCCTTTATTAATTTATATAGTTTTTTGTTAAATTATTTCATTGCACTCTTGCAATCTCTTCAGTAACTTGTCTCTCCACTTCCATTTATTTTGAATGTATGATCTGGCGTTGTTTTGGTGTTGTTTCGAAACTGTTCGGTATGAGCATGTGAGTGTGTGCAAGCTCGTATGTGTGCACGCTCATATGTGTGCACGCACTTATGTGTTCGTGCTTATATGTAAGTATGTGCGTCCATAGGTGAAACGGCAAGAAGTTTGGCTGAGCGTGTAAACGTACATTGGAGGGACTATAATAATCAAAAACAAACCTCGGTGCTCTACCAGCATGCCAAAGAACAACATGGTGGTGTACTGGACAGAATTAGCATAGAAATCCTGTCTAGACACCCCGGTGACGCATCGTTGCGACAAATACAGGAGTCCTCATAACTGAAACGCAACCAATTTTGAACAGCAAATACACGTAGATGAGGGCCTTACAATTGCCCATGGTTGCATGTGTTGTTCACACATATGATGCGGAATATGAACGTAAATAAATTAATTAAAAAGTCTCTATCTGATCTGATATAAACGAAATTGTTACAATCACACATATGGACGCACATACTTACATATAAGCACGAACACATAAGTGCGTGCACACATATGAGCGTGCACACATACGAGCTTGCACACACTCACATGCTCATACCGAACAGTTTCGAAACAACGCCAAAACAACGCCAAATCATACATTCAAAATAAATGGAAGTGGAGAGACAAGTTACTGAAGAGATTGCAAGAGTGCAATGAAATAATTTAACAAAAAACTATATAAATTAATAAAGGACTGAACCAGTGCGTGTGTTTATTACCGGCATAATGCCTCTCCCAAGGTTTAATTGTATTTCTTTCAACACACGTATCCACATCAAGAATCTTGCACACGAAATACACATACGAAATATATATATATATATATATATATATATATATATATATATATATATATATATATATATATATATATATATATATATATATATATAAAAAACAATTTAAGGTACTCAGAAATCTGGATGTTTGTACATTTACAGATTTTTATTAATGTCACATATTAAATAAAGCGCTTTTCACCTCATCGTGCAGGATTTTCAAATTGTTTCAAATTGTATATATATATGTATACATGGTGCAGCTAAATTATGCAAAAATGAAATAACACTAACATTTCATTTTAACACATATATTTACCAAAATTACATAAAAATATCTTGAAATACTAAAGAGTAAATTTATTTATTAAAATCGCCATTGTCTTCAAGCACAGCCTCCAGATGACTTCAGAATCTTCTGCAATTCTTCTGGATGGTCTCCTTGTTTAAGTTGGTGAATGCTGCCATAATCCTTGCATTCATGTAATCTTTGGTGTTGCAAGGAATTTTTGTTGATCTCTCGCTCAACTGCACCCGACACATAATAATCAAGGGGGTTGCAGTCTAGGGAGTTAGGTGGCCGGGTGTTAGGGTCTGATGTGGTTGCAGAAATTGACAACTATGACTGGATTCTCCTGCTTGTGTGGCATGGTGCAGAGTCCTGTTGCCAGACATAGGGTCTTCCAGCAGCCACCCTCTTGACCCAGGATAGCACTACCACCTCCAGGTACTTGATATAGGCATCTGTATTGAGTTTGAGGCTGTGCGGGAAGATGAATAACGTTGCCATCATTAGGGATCACTCCAAACACCATGATGTTGACTGGGCGTTTGATTTTTATCACTCTCGGAACATATCCTCAGACTGACATCCAAAACACTCTGAAATGTTTTCATATTGGAGCTTCCGGTGTGAATGCCAAGCAGTACAGCATGTCGCTTCCAAATTTCTGGCCGAGTGAAATGCGTCATGGTGCTGGATTTCTCACAGATGAGACCCAACTGACCCTGCTATACTGTGTAGTTTACAAAATCAAAACATAAACAATGCATAAGTGCGAAATTAAGAATATAAAATGGCGACAATTTCCCCATTGCACCAACCACATGGTTCTGGGTTCATTCCCACTGTGTGGCACCTTAGGCAAGTGACTTCTACTATAGCCCCGGGCCGATCAAACCCTTGTGAGTGGATTCCGTAGACGGAAACTGAAAGAAGCCCGTCGTATATATGTATATATATATATATATATATATATATATGCGTGTATATGTTTGTGCACCTGTGTTTGTCCCCCCGCAACATCGCTTGACAACCGATGGTGGTGTGTTTACGTCACCGTAACTTAGCGGTTCAGCAAAAGATTCGATAGAATAAGTACTAGGCTTACAAAGAATAAGTCCTGGGATTGATTTGCTCGACTAAAGGCAGTGCTCCAGCATGGCTGCAGTCAAATGACTGAAACAAGTAAAAGAGTAAAAGAGTAAATGTATAATGGCTTTTAGCACCAAAGACACACTTCTCATTGTTGTTTTTCCTCCATTTTCTTATCGTCTATATATACATTAAACTACGGTTTACCTTTTAAATTGCATGCTGCCGTATACCTGATACCAAGGACCATGCTTACTGAGGTAATTACCAGGAGTGCCTTTGGATACATCTATCCTTTAGCAGGTTTAAACACCTCTAACGTTATATATATATATATATATTATTTATATTATAAAGAGAAGAGAGAGAGAGAAAAGAGAAGAGAACGTGAGAGATAGGGGGAAAGAGAGAGGGGGAGGGACAGACGGGAGAAGATAGAGAGAAAAGGAAAGAGAGTGAGAGAGAAAAGAGAAGAGAGCGAGAGAGAGAGAGATAGAGAGAGAGAGAGATGTAAGAAACATTAAACCCAAGTGTGTAGGCGTCTATCCAAGTAGAGTAATTCTTACTACATCCCTTTATTCTATAAATCTTTTATCCTTTTTGTATTTCGTTAACCACAGTCTATGTTATGACACACTAAATCTTAAATATAACACTATAAAAGAGGCATAATTACACAAGAGGGACCCTACCAAATTAGTTTCCTTATAACTTTCAGAAAAATGAGCTTTATTTAATGAAATTTTTTACAAATATTTCTGAGATCATAAACATCTTCACAGACAGATATATTAACACACATCATGTATTTTAAAGTATTCTTTCAAAATTTTCAGGTTTCATACTGTAGATATATAGTTGATAAGTAACAGAAGTTCGGCGAATATTTCCTTTGTTATGTCTAATACTTCTTTGGAGATATTTTATTTTCTCACCTTCAATAAAATATAACCATTAATAATACGACAAAATGTCTATAACAAGTTTTAGATTGATGTCTAACATTCGTGACAAGAACTTTTACACTTTCAAACCTCAACTGATTTACTTTACGTTTGACGTCAAACAATTCTGATATTTCTCACATTTACGCTCTTACTTTTCTTTCGTTTTATGCTTACCTACAATAGCCACATAGTTCCACTGGTCACGCCACCTGTTAGAAATAACAGCCAACTCTGTCCCAAAATATGATAACGGCCAAATCACTTTCACTATCTTAACTTCTTTTCTAATAGATGGAATTTGAATTCCAGTTCATGACAGACCATTCACTTAAGCAATCCCAGAGATTGGTCAACAGCTGTGTCCCACAAACAGAATAGAGTTGCACGGTTCAATAAGTGGAGGACACACAGAGAAGGTGTCCGATGGGCATCTGAGAGAGAGAGTTAGACGCTCCGGATACATTATATACATCAGTTATTCCCTAATACACTGCTGTATACTTCGTCTATATTTTCCGTGCTTTATCCACATTTGGAGGTGTTGTGAGACGCGACGTAGATCGGTGTTGTGCCGTGTAGTGAGTGAGTGATGCGGCATTATTTTCATAATCTTATTCGGCAAAACTTCAATCTCTACATTCGTAGAATCGGCTTCAATTCAAGGGGCCGTTATTTGTTGAGTGTTCGGCAATAGCGGCCTTAAAACCTTCTTCCATCACACGCTTCAAATCTGGTGGTCATTGATGCCGACACTGCTCCTGAACAAACTCGACACACTCGGCAATGGAACAAAGATGATGGCTGCACTCATAGGGTGTCACTCCGTCCATGAGCATTTCGTAGATATGTCCGTCTCCTGCCACCGGACTGAGCCTCGGTTCGGTTAAGAATGAGAATTTGAGATGTGAAGTCATCTGGATTAAAAGCAGTTTGGCCGAGAATCATTCAGTGAGTACAGTAAACTTTGACGCCTTTCAAGGATTGTAGAAAGAGTAACCGGGTTACCGGATAAAACGAACACCACTACACCGCGATACACTGCATCTTTTAATGTAGAATGTGTTTCCGCAAAGAGACTTCACAGATCGAAGTGTGGTTACTACTTCACGAAGTACGTCACGAAATGGCAAGTTAAGTGGTAAGCAAGCAATCACTTTAGTCTGGAGCTGTGAGAAGAAGCTGTTGTTTGTGTGACGAACTGTTTCCTTTATTCGACTGGTAAAGAGAGTGTAAAGGTTGACAGTGGGCTGCCATCTGATTGGCAAGAAAGGCACGTCGACTTGTATTCTAGCGCTAGTACACCTCGATTTGTAGGGGGACGCTTGAAAGAGTGACTTTTGGTGGCGGAAAAAAATCTTTCTTCCTACACACTGCCTCCTTCTCACGCATTCTCATGGAGGATCTGTTGCCGATGATTCGACTGACCATTGGGTCAAGGAAACCCTCGCATCGGCTGTTGGAAAGTGGCATGAGATTCCGCGTCTCTCGTCTCCCTAGTCGTCGACACCCATCGAAGACACTGCGTTTATCCTCTGCGCAACTGTTCCAATGCGACCAGCCCAAGTAATACACCTCATCACCGAGACCGGTCAACCGCTAGCGACGGACGCGATGCGTAACGTTCAGTGGATTCCAGCACGAAGGGGTTCATCTGACGGGGAATGAGAAGCATCTGCGTATGTATCTACGTCCGACGACTAGAAGAATCAAATCGACTGAAAGAATAACAGCGAAACGTATACTCACAAGAGCGTGGAAGGGTGATCGGTCTTACCAGAGCTGAGGGTTATGTCGTTGTTGCTTCTAAACTAAGAGATTCCCAACACTCTATAAAGAATCTTATTATGAATGTGTTTCTGGTTGATGAAAAAGTAAAATAATGACTCTGGATTTGTTGTGGTAGTCAACAGATCTAACTGTTTACTGTAGTAAATATAAATATCACTAATTATAAACCTCTGGTTAGGCTGCGTTGATATGAATATATCTATCTATCTATCTATCTATCTATCTATCTATCTATCTATCTATCTATCTATCTATCTATCTATCTATCTATCTATCTATCTTTCTATCTATCTATCTATCTATCTATCTATCTATCTATCTATCTATCTATCTATCTATCTATATATATATATATATATATATATATATATATATATATATATATAAATTCAATAATAGGACGAATTCTTTTACAAGAATTTATCAAGTAGCTAGCGTGAAAAAAACCTCATAAGGGAAAAATTCATCATTTATTCCCGAAATATATATTTATATAAGGGCATTACTATATAATAACGCCTCACGCCATGAGGGACTCTAAGGTCAGACTACTATAAAAAAAAACACATTTTTACCGAATGCGAGGAAATGCAACTCTCAAAGCCAACCCCTTAAAAAAACGAACTAAATTATAGATCAGGATTTCGTAGTTATTGTAGTATTATACAACTTCTACTCGTCAGTATAATATGGTCAAGAGAAATAGAAAAATAGAAATAAACAGTGTTTATTTCTATTTTTCTGGACCATATTATACTGACGAGTAGAAGTTGTATAATACTACAATAACTACGAAATCCTGATCTATAATTTAGTTCGTTTTTTTAAGGGGTTGGCTTTGAGAGTTGCATTTCCTTGCATTCGGTAAAAATGTGCTTTTTTTTTTTATAGTAGTCTGACCTTAGAGTCCCTTATGGCGTGAGGCGTTATTATATAGTAATGCCCTTATATATATATATATATATATATATATATATATATATATATATATATATATTGTAGCGATGTTCAGCATGTATGTTGAAGATACCGACGTTTCACTAGTAGGTTATAAGATAGTTTAAATAGGATAAGATGTGATTTTGATAGCAAGGTGAACATATTTGCAGAAGTGAATTTAAGAAGTTGTGTTTATCTTAAGAATGTTATATCGTTTCTTCATACTGGGTTGACTGTATTATCTCGTGTTGACAAAGGCTTCTGTATAATTTCATAAAAGGGCATGCAAATAAATCTTTAACTAATTCGTTTTCCTTATAATCATACAATGAGAGTTAGTACAGATAATAGCAAGAGAAGGACTGGATTTAACATCAATAATTTATTTACAGAAAGTAAAATTATATACAATGAATTTATTACAACGTAATAGTGATAGGAAAAATTGCAGTATATATTATAATGAAAATAAAAATATTTTAAAAGAATCTGTCACGAGAATGACGACAGGAAAGCTTTTCGTAGCTAGTTCCTCAAAACTACTCTAAAAAGGTTGAAAAAAGCATGACATAAGGTCATGAAAGATGAGCAATGCAAAATAGCATATCCAGAATGAGTTGCGGGGTTCCATGTGGCAACCTAGTGTCACTGAAAATTTTTCCAAAAATCAGGGTTTTTATAACTGCCGTAAACCCGATTCTAAGAACCTTTCTCCATGGAAAAGAAACTTTTCACGAAGACTAGATTGATGTATGGACTGTAAAATTGACCAATGAAAAAAGTAAGACATTTATAAATGAAAGAGAGCCAACACGACTATGACGTCACGTTGCTGCTAAAGTCTTATAACCACTACACTATTCATAATTCTCTCGATATTAATAAACCACCCTGGGCCTTTAGCAGTAAAGCAGACCCACAACAATATCCTAATTATGTGGTTTGGTGCTTGTTGCACGTGCTTTGGCTGACGAGGCTCACCTTTGTTGCATCTCACTACCACTGACCTGTATCCATGCACTTCAAAATGTGATTCATCGTTACTCCAATATTTCTCCGTCCATCTAGAATGATCGCGTGCACAGCGGAGACGGTTTCTCTTCATAATACCAGTCAATAAATCTTTACGTAGAGGCTTTCTGGTAGGTCTGTACTATAAGACGAAACATTTACATCAGCCGAAGCCAAATCTTTCTGAAAGGACACCTTGATGCGTGCAAGTGGTGATCCATCTTACCAGAGCTGAGGGTTATGTCATCAGCCGAAAGGTAGATTGCATCTTTGTAGCCCTATGCCACCGTGAGAACCATTCTCACCAGATCGAGAAGCACAACATTCACAATAAAAGTAATTGTCCCATCCACCCGCAGTCGACATGCACCCTAAAGTTCGGTTCCTTGAGGGATCAGCGGCATGAGATATATAAGAAACCGGTTCCTTTTGTTAAAAGCATATAGGTCGGCGTGAGAAATATCGGGTCGGTGGTGGAAAACTGAAGCAGATGCACTGTTACCTCGACGAAATTCAGCTGCATGAAGCGCCCCCCTACCTTTGTGACCCACCATGTGTTTCATTTTTCTCAAACAAAGGCTTGAAATTTTATTTAAATAACAAAATTTCATGGTCTTCTCCTCGTACAAGCATATTAAGTTTATGAATTTGTCCAAAACTGTCTTACGAATAGAATAATTTGTGTAATGAATCTTCATTTTGAAATAAATCTGAATTTTATCTGTTCAAAGCTCGTCCATTTGATAGCAATCCCACTCCTGTTTTCCCTAAAACGTTGCTGAAATTGCATCTCATTTTGTCAGAAAAGAGGCAACTATGCAGTGCACAACTTTTAATAATGTCAATATCAATGGTCAAGACATATTTTCTGGCACGAAGTTTATCAGTGGTTTTTAGCTCATTTTGGGACGCTGAATCCAAATCTGGCATCAGGTTTTGTTTATCACATCAGATTTTTGAGATATAAAATCTTTTATGTTTGCCGGAAACAGCTATTTAATGCTTATAAAGGAAGAATTAAACATGCGTAGATGCAATTTTTCAAAGACAATATGTCTTTCTTTTTTAATCTAATAAATCAATACACAGGAGTAAACGAACATTAGCATGTAAAAATTAAGCTTGGTGATAACAAACTATGAATACAAAATCTTTATTCACTGTAGTCATTCATTCCGATCATCTTATTACTGCAAGAACTTCCTCTGTTTTGATTATCTCTTGTGCACAGCTTCTGAAATGTCTCACATCAAGCTCCAGCAGTAATCTGTCATCATGTTTGAGTCCCATCGGCCTTGGTTTTGTTCTTTGATTATTTTCACATATTGATGAAAGCGTTCAACATGTTCTTCGTTAACATCAGCCAGGTTCTCTGAAAACTCAACCAAGTGTCTAAATAGTGCAATTTAATGTTCATTCTACACTCAAGTGCATGCAAACTCAAGAGCAGGTCCCCCACAATCTCTTGATAGTCGTTAGCGTTCCTGTTTCCAAGGAAATTTTGCACCACATCAGAGGACATTCTAAGCTCTAGCTTCTGCTGCACTCATTGCTGTAACAAAATATGGATCCCTGAGGATTATTCTTATTTTGAGGTCCATCAAATATTCCTGCCTTCTTCTTCAGGTCACTGAGATTTGGAAATGTTGTGTATATATATATATATATATATATATATATATATATATATATATATATATATATATATATATATATATATACGGCAATCAAAAGGTTTGACGAATTGCTTCATCACATCAAGTTCTTCCCATCAACCAGAGGGTCATTAATGATGGTTTTGTCAACGAAGCCCTGTACCTGATCAGTTCTTCAACACACTCACACCATCTGGGCGTCTATCACATATTCTCTAACTAAAGAAACAAGTCTCATTATGCTTTTGAGAAATTTAGATGTTAGAAATGGCCATTGAATGGCAAAGGCTTACATCATGGTCTACTTACATGATCATTTTATTGAGGTTGAGGATCAAGACTGTTAATCCCTAGAATACCACTTGGAACTCAATGGAATTCCCTTTCCCATTTACCACACAACCAACGTCCTGTGAAGCCAGTCTTTGCCTTTACATGCAACAAGGCAAAGAAACAGACGTTTAAACAAATTGGAATATATCTTCCCACACAATTCTTCTCAAATGGTCAGCTGCATTACTTTGGATGGAGGCTAATGTAAAAATAGCGGCTGAGAGAAATAGAAAGAGTAAATTTACAGACAATCGTGTCGACATGGAGGTTCTTCTACTTGAAAGCAAAAATGCATTTTTAGCAAGTTTCATAAAATGGAATTACACTTTACGTTTTGCTTTTGAAAATCTCCACAGAATATTAAAACTGCCTACATAACAACGGAAGCTGGGACTTACAACAACAATAACAACAACAAACGTAAGTTAATCTCTAAGAACAAGGGAGCAAAACAATTAAATGAGGCTCTATATGGTAGATAGACCTGTTAGAATTAGTAGCCAAATCCTCTTCAATTCACACCTCGCCACACATCGGAGAATGTGGTTTTGGGTTCTCTATATTTAGTATATAAACAGGATGGTCCTGGCCGGAATGCATTTGATTACAAGTTTCTGTTTGATCAAGGTAGAACTAGGATTAAGCAGCAACAACATTTATGCAGAAATTCACATTATATTCGAGGGTAGACATTCAAGTGCTTCAAAGCACTCAGCTTCCTCCAGAGCTTTCCTCAATACTTCAAATGTACGATGTTCTGGACGACAACCCATGAACCATTTGTGCAGCGTTTGGAAGCTCTGATTCAAACTGTTAAAAGGATTGTCCTGCATGATATTTTCCAGGTCAACTTGTTTAACTCCTAATTCCCTTCCTGCAAAAGATTCAACAATAAGAAATAATTGCAACAACATTAAGGATAATAAAAGAGATGTGTACTGTAGGTTGTTATAAATATAAAGAAATTATGTCACTAGAGAAATTTAAAAATAGATAAGAAACATGAAAACTTTAAGGCATTTTTTCTAATTCTAATTCTTTCCTGTAACATTCTAATTGCATGTTTATATTCCTGGAATTGTTACCTCTCAATGCAGAGAAATAGTCACTTGACCTGGAAAGACACTGAAATCTCCAAGTCACGCACCCTGTCAAATAAAGTTACTCCGTAGACTTTTCGGAGGAACCTAATTGCAGCTGCTTAATAACATCCCATGATCAATGTCTGAAGCAATCATCTGTGATGCCTCTCCTTCTCTGATTAATTAATAATTAAAAAAGTATTAGCATTTAGAAGTATCTAGAAAGATATTGAACTTTAAAACTATACCAGTAAGTTTAATTGGTACATCTGGATCAATTAGAATACAAATAAACATGATACCAGAATGATCTGGACTACACAAAGTATAAAATATAATACTGTTAGGTACACATCACGTATTATAGAAGACACCAGCTTAATCTTTCTGAGTGCATGACTCACAATAAGGATTTCCTTCACTGGATCAAGGCCACAATATATAGAGACATCAATAGTGGAGTAAACCTAGCAATGAGTAAAGTTTTAGTCTGCAGGAAAGAAGGCGGCACTGATCAACGTCTACAACTCTTAGATCCTGAATAATTCATCACTGCATCCAACAACATCTGGGAAGTCATCATATTTGATGTGCAGAGAAGAAGTGAGAGTGGGTGGTGGGTGGTGGGTGGTAACAGGAATTTCTGCATGGAGTACCCAATGTACAAAATAGAGGCAGTAGGATGGCAGGCAGATTGAGGGAGAAAAAGGACTTTGTAAGTAGAAGATCTACAGGAATAGTTAGTTGTAAGAACAACTATGAAAGACGGAGTTTATACTTTCTGTTACCTAGGAGGCACAATTAGAAGTGAAGGAGGCTATTTTGAAAACATACAAAAGTTAAAGAAATAAATGAAAGGTAAAACTAAACAGGGAGCTATTATGTCTACGGACAATTAAGGGATTCTGTTTCCAAATGAAGGGTAGAGAGTATGATGTGTATTTGTAAAGTTCAGTTTTGCATTGAGTTTAGAGGATGTATGAAATGGGACGAACTGAGGCGAGCATACTTCACAAGAAGTATAATGTTAATGTGTAGATACCTCTGAGCAAAGATGAGCTGGAAGAACAATTGGGTCCCCGAAGAATCAGAGACAGAGTACAAGAGAGGAGATGGTACAGATATGGGAAGGGTATGGAAGATAAAAGTTGGATAAAGAAGTGCCAGGAGATGCAGGTGGAAGATAACAAGAAGTTAAATATGACAAAGGACCACAGCGGCTGTGTGGGGGAAGTTGTCTAACTCATACCAACTTGGAAAATGGACGTATGATTATGTTGATGATGATGATGATGATGATGATGATGATGATGATCTGTTGATTTTACCCCAGTATAGGAGTGGTACACTTTGCAGCAATCCTAAAGTATAACAAGCTGACTATGTCAAAGATGATATCTTCTCTTAATTTAGATAAATCACTTCTATCAGCTGACTGAGAAGATATTGCCATGACCTCTTACGTCAGCGATCAGAAGTTCAAATCTGGTCTCCAGCAGTGACCAATGTCCCTAGTAAATATGTCTTACTATGGGGCAGACCAACTAGATATCAATAGGTAGAATAGGGAGGTACAAGATATTATTGTAAGTAAAGGGGACATCGTATAAAAGATATTTTTTATGTTGTTACATACTGAGACAAGTGCAAATTGGATATTGTGATGTTCATGCCTTTCCAAGTGGTATTTGTAATATAAAGAAGAGTAAAATGATTTCCATTGACAAACAAAAAAATCAAGTTTACATCTATCAGGATAATTATTTTATAATTTATGATTGTTTCATTAACTTACAGAGCTGAATTCAATCCACCCAAGGGCACAATCGACAATGGGGCCTGTCTTATTTAAATAAAGGAATATAGGTTGAACTGGGGCCAAAGAACTACAATAAATAGAAGGAACAGATTGGAGAGGGAAGAGACAGACAGCATCATGTCCCTGAAAATAAACCCTACTGTCTTAAAGTGGATATATTTGATAATGTAATCCTGTGCCCCCAAAGAAAACACAGTAATGTCAGATGAGGGACACTTTTCTTCCAAATCAAGGCAAATATCTTCTTAAACAACAACAACAACAGCAATACCCAGTCAGTAAACTTTGTAAGTATGCAAAACAAACAAAAAGATTGCCATTAACTCATCTTTGTATCACAACGCAACAAATTCCAGTTCCCTCTTCCAAATGACAATGTTAACTTTAGTTTCTCTCTAAATTTATCCATTTTACCAAACATGATGATCTTTAAAAGAATTACTTTACAACAAACATTTCATTCGAAAATTAGGAATGGAACCTGTTCTCAGTCAATTTGATAATCTAAAGTTCAGGTAAAGGTAAAATTTATAAAAATCAATTAGATATTTTATACTCACCAACTTGCTGCCATTTATTTCCTAACCTTTTTGCCACATTATTGAGATGGTTCACCGTCAGCTCTGGACTCTCTGAAATAAATATTTAAAAGTTTTACAAATAATAGTAAAATATCTTTATCTCTACTAATAATTTTAGTATTGTGAGACATCAATGGTCAGCTGGTGACCACCATGGCTTTGCTCAATATTTGTATACTATCCACAGTGTTACCATATAACAGGACAATATTCATCCTCAGTATTTAAATCCTATATCCTAACTGAACACTCTCTATGGAACAGCAACACCTCCTGGGGCACTCTTCACTCTTACATTCGTTACAAACATATATATTGGTTCTGTGCTACTTTCAAATTGATCCATGGGTTGGGGTGTTTGATATCGCTTTGGGTCACTGTAGGTCTCTTGTATTTGCTTGTCCAGTTCATCTTCAGTGCATGTTAGCCTGCTACTCTTAGCATTTGCAAACAACTTCCTAGTAACCTCATAAGGGTTCTTAAGGACCTGATCTGATCTGATTAGTCTCCTTTCTTCTTTCAACATGTCTGATATTTCTTTGCATAAGTTAGAGAGGAACATTTAATCATGTTGGGGATGTTACAATCATTCTAGTGCTTCCGGCATAATAAAATGTACCTAGGGCCCTTTATAAAGTGGTTGGTGTTTGGAAGGGTATACCACCATATAAAATTTGGAATGCTTAAATGAGATGTGTTTCTCAAGCAATCAATGTGAGCAGTAATTCTAAATAAGAACTGACTTGGACAGTGACCACCCATCAAAGAATGGAAAGCAGATGATAAATAATGAAACGATGTCATTGTTTGTATTATATCTTTCAGCCAGTGTCTATATTGAAGAGAGAGAGAGAGAGAGAGAGAGAGAGAGAGAGAGAGAGAGAGAGAGAGAGAGAGAGAGAGAGAGAGAGAGAGAGAGAGAGAGAGAGAGAGAGAGGTTAACCATTGTTTCAGCAGCGAACCAAAATATTCAACTTGGATAAAGACAGTCCCTGATGGATGTCCTTCTGCAACATCTTTGCACTAAATAAACATCTCCAAGTTTTACAATTTATACAAAAATGTATTTATCTTTATTAATAATCTGTATTTTATTATTGTGACACATTCCTATCATCAATGCACACTTGGTGAACACTGTGGCTTTGGACAGCATTTTTATACTTTCTATAGCGGTACCATGTAATGAATGGTTCAATATTTACATCAACAACAGACTAAACTAACCTTCCTATATCTCCTTTCACCATTAAGATAACCTTCATATTCTAATCTAATAATTCTGCAATTATCTCAATTAATTATCACTTGAAGCTGTCCCTCACTTGAAGCTGGTTTTGTTTTGTTTTTCTTATATATGTTGCAAATCTATGACATGGCATTGTCGCCACTCCTGTAGACTTCACTAATTAACATTATTCTCATCTTCCATTTACTTCCAATGTCAAACATGCTGGTCTCCAAAGTTCTAGCCACAAGCGCATATCATAATCCTTCAAGTAGGATAAACATACACCCGTTCTCTTTCTTAAACGTTGCTGCTTGTAATCTTCAATTCTAATTGCCCAGATCACGGTTCGTCAGACTGTCTAATGATTGAGGAAATATTTGAAGATATTTCAAAGTCATTCCGTTTCCTTAATGAAGCAATTTTCTTTCCAGGTGTGCAATGTTTACATCTATGCAGGTGGAGCAGAAAGTTATATCAAGTATCCTAAAATATTGTACCTTCACACAAAACCTCATTAATTACATATAATTGTTATTTCATACATTATTGCAGTGAAATACCTAAAATTGTACATACTGATACTCATGACCACTATTCTATGCATCAAACAATGTCTCCACTTTCAATGTGATGGACCTCAAATGTGTGAAAATTCAATTACCAACAAATTTGAGGACACAAAAGATATGCATTCACAGAAGGGTTTAACTCACAGAAACTGTCTTTCTGATGTCATTCTTAATATAAGAACAACCTTACAAGGAATACGCATCCCAATTAACATCACTAATACTCTGCCTCATTTTTCATAAATGCTAATTGAGACAAACTAATTAAAAAATGTCACTATCATGCTAAATAAAGTATATCTAATTAGTGTCGCATAAACATAGAGAAAGGTTTCACAACAGTTCGTTTCCTATGGAATGAAGTCAGGATCAATAATATCCATATATCCAGGCAGTGAGCTGGCAGAAACATTAGCACACAGGGCGAAATGCTTAGCGGTATTTCGTACGCCGTTACGTTCTGAGTTCAAATTCTGCCGAGGTCGGCTAATTAAGTACCAGTTACACACTGGGGTCGATGTAATCGACTTAATCCTTTTGTCTGTCCTTGTTTGTCCCCTCTGTGTTTAGCCCCTTGTGGGCAATAAAGAAATAACAATAATATCTGTATATTACTGGGCTACAGAGATCGATAATCCAAGTTTGTAGGGATGTGGTCCTGTACCCAAGAAAAAAAACAGGGGATAAGTAGAAGGTAACAAGTATTAAAGTATTAGGTGAAAGTTGAAGAGGATACTGTGACAAAATGAGATTACATTTCAGATATACACACATAACCTTTCCTCGTAAGGCTCCCAGATTACAACAGAAATCTAGTTAAATAATAACGACAATAAGTGATCAGTAATCACACTCGCCAACGACATCAAAACATGCTCGAGGACCTATGGAGTATACAAAGTAGTCTCCACTAAATGTAGGGCATCGCATGTAGGGAGCACTACTAGGAAACAACACATCTGAATAAAGGAGAGTAGTCACACGGTACACTTCAATGGAGGACCACCTTAGTACCAAACTCAAAATTTTAAAGTTTCCATCGAGGAAAATGAACGCAACAGGAGAAATCTCAGAATTATGGAAGAAATTGAGACCAGCCATGAACAACATGAAGGAACTTCACAAAACCTCCTTCCTTCTCCCTCACCTTCACACACATACACACTTCTGAGCAACAACCTTTTCCAACTACGACTTTCTCCAAATGTCCTGAAGAAGGGATCTTCAACCCGAAATGTAGAAACACAAAGTAAAACTGCAAATTTGTTCTCTTTATTTTTCCTTGTATTTTATAGTTTACTTTGTACCTTCTCATATTGTCCTGGTCTTACACAACAAACAGTTTTACTGTTATAACTCACAATGCTTTACCAAAACCACGTCAAAAATGCAAAACAAACAAAAGCTTTGTCATTAACTCTTATGTTTACTCCTAACCAATAATATATTTTAGTTTCCTGTGGCAATATCAACTCTATTGCATATTCTAATTTATCCATATCACAAACTAGGCAAACCTCTCTGGATATTTTATGATATTCCAATAATATCTCAGATAGGATTATTATACAGCTAACATTTCAAATGGAAATTAGGAATGGAACCTGTTCTTAGTCATTTTGGCAAACAATATCACTCAGCAGAAGGTAAAACTTAGAGAAATCAGTTAAGCACTTTAATTTATACTCACCAACTTTCTGTGATGAACTGGATGTGCTGGGTGTACCAGATGTACTGTGTGTACCAAATGTACTGTGTGTACCAGATGTACTGGGTACACCCGATGTGCTGGGTGTACTGGGTACATCCGATGTGCTGGGTGTACTGGGTACATCTGATGTGCTGGGTGTACTGGGTGTAGGCTGTAACACTTTCCGGATCTTCTTCATAAAGTATGAAGTCACTAAAATAGATAATAAAATGTTATAGTTTGCTTGAAGCATTGTATACGATGTGTAACGTTAAAAGAGATGCAAGGCTAAACAATGCAAAATGAAGTGTAAGATGAGGTAACGAAAATTAAAAGTAAGTTACCTGGTAATCTTTGTTTTGTTTTGTTTTATTGTTGTTGTTGTTCTTTTATCTGCCCAATATTTCGGGTCCTAAAAGTCCCTTCATCAAGGCTTAAGGAACTTTCATTGGATAATGTTCCAATTTCCTGTCTTTGGGATAAGATTTTGAATTTGATTAAATTTTTACTTAAGTCGTTTTCAATCATTTTTCATGGTTAATTAGCTTTCCACGTGAATGATATCAATTGCTTTTATAGTATTTTGCAAAATTCTATATTAGCTTGAAAACAACTTCAGAAAAAAAATTTAATCAAAATCAAAAAGAGAGGAAAGTGGAACCAACGAAAGCTCCTTAAGCCCTGATGAAGGGATTTTTAGGACCTGAAATATTGGTCAGATAAAAGAACAACAGCAACCACAATAAAAAAAAAAATCAAAGTTTATTTTTATGCCACAACTATCTAAGTAATAGGTAATGCTTATAACATTATTGAGTACAATAATACTTGGACATATTCTATTATTGGACATATTCCATATACTTGGGCATATTCCATATACTTGGACATATTCTATTGTATACCATCAACTTCCGGGCCACTCTTTAAACTTGCTTTCGTTACGCAGCTATATACTTGTTTCTTGCTGGTATTTGATTCCTGGTTTGTTGAGTATTTCAAACAATCCATGAGTAGGAATGGTTAATCTCATAGCTCTCCTGTATCAGCCCATCTAGTTGATCTTGAGTGCATTTTAGCCATCCATTCTTAGCATCTGCAAACAGCTTCTTAGTAAGCACATAAGAGTTTTTAAAAAGATACTCTCAAACCATTTGCTATCTTTTCTTTCAATAAGTCTGATATATCTTTGCATAAGTTAGAGAGGAAGGGTTAATCTTCTTGTGGAGATGACAATCTTTCTAGTTCATGTGCCACAATAAAATGTACTTGGAACCCTTTATAATGCGGTTGGTGTTAGGAAGGACATACCACCATAGAAAAGTTAGAATGTTTAAGTGAGATGTGCTCCTCAAACATTCAATGTTGGCAGCAACTCTAAAAAAGAACAGGCTTGGACAGTGAACACCCGTCCAGTCCATGAAAGCACGGAAATCAAATGACAAGTAATGAGGGTGATATCATTTACTGTGATATCATTTACTGTACTGCATGGTGCAACCAGTATATATCTGGAAGAGACAGGGAGAGGGAAAGACCAAGAGAGAAAGAGATAGGCAGAGGCAGATTGAGAGAGGGGAGAAAGAGAGAGAAAGAGAGAGACCAATTGTTTTTTTTTTCAGTAGCAAACTAGTCTTCTACTTGGTTAAAGACCATGTTTAGTGGATGTAGCGATAGATTTGCTATCAGGGAAAATGACAGGCTGTTCGCATTTGGATCACTTTATATCATAAGACTGCCAGATTATGACAGACACCTGGTTAATCAACAAGAAAGATTATTTATCAGTAATCAATAGGTTAGCAAAAACAGAAAACAAACAAAAAAGTTGTCCTTAACTCAGTTGTTTACCCACTAAACTAGACTATATTTTAGTTGCTTTAACGATAGACAATATTAAATTTATTACATGTTTTAGTTTATTACTAACTATTCTAACCTCACGTGATATTGTACATTTCGATAATATCTTTAATAGCATTACTAAATGACTAAACTTTCAAATGGAAATTAGAAATGGAGCTTGTTCGCAGTCATTTTGACAAACAATTTAGTTTGTCTGAAGGTAAAACTTAAATGAGATTAATTAGTTACTGCTGTTTTATACTCACTCTGACGTAGCGTGGATGTCCTGCGTGTAGGCTGTGACACATCAACTGGCTCTGCCACCGTCTGGACTTCCTTGTCTAACAAATTTGGTCCAGCTGAAATAAATATTTTCAAGTTTTATTAATTATATTAAAATATATTTTATTATTGTGAGACATTCCTATCATTAATGTTCAACTAGTGACCACCATGGTTTAGGACAGCATTTTCATACTTTCTAAAATGGTACCATTCAATGGCTCAATATTTAGGCCCACAACAGAATAGTCTAAAATTTCTAAATGTTTTCTTACATCTCTTCCTACAATCTTTTTCCAACAAAATCTCACAATGCTGCAATTATGCTTCAAACTTTTGTATTGAGTACTACAGTATATAACCTATTGTGAGACAGTCTGGGTACATACCCCAGTAAGAGATGACATCTCATATCAAGCAGCAGACTACTGTAACTATTTGAGATCTTCATAATATGATAAATCATAAGGAATTTCGTTAAAAGATGTTGGAACTTTGTAAAGATGTTGGAACTATCCATACAAGCTTTCATCAATTACCAATATTCACAGCCACACACGACTTTTAATAGTCAGACTCTTTAAAGTTGGTCCTTAAACTCACAGTTGATATTTTCTGATTGAATCACCTACTTCATCAAACCTAACACTGATGTACTTGTAAGTAGTATTGTCTTTAATTATCAACTTCCGAGACACTGATAAATCATTAATCATTTCTAATCACTCACAATTGACTATCAAAAAAGATGGTGTGTACTGAAAGGACATTGGATTATTTATAGATATTTCAGATAGTCAGCATTTATCTTTCAGTATCCTTCCTTAAAAAGGTACTGTCTATAAGACAGTACCTTTTTAAAGACAAAGTTTAGTTGATGCGGTGATACACATCACAGAGAAACAACACTTGAAACCACATTTAACATACGTCTGAGAGATTATGATAGACCTGGGTCTACATAACAACATGAAGTACATTATTCCATACCAATGAGACAAACAGACATATCATCATTAAAGAGTATTCTTACCAAATCTATTTTTGCATATAACAATTTGCCGACACACGAGGCATCGTTTAGGTGAATTCTTTGGACAGCATTCTCTGCATAACACAATATGCTCACAAGGTTCAAATATCACCAGGGCCTCATTAGTTTCACACCATCGACATCTGTAGAACGAAATATAAACACATCTCAACAATAACATTCGTTTATAACAAATATTACATTGTGTACATGTTTACAGAAAAGATTATTATGAGTGACCAGAGTGAGATGCGTGGCTTAGTGGTTAGTGTGTTGGAGTCATGATTGTAAGATTGTGGTTTCGATTCCTGGACCAGGAGATATGTTGGGTTCTTTAGCAAAACACTTCGTTTTTTATTTGCCCTCCATACAAACCTGTCTCTTGTTATAACTGAGCCCCGGTTCATTAAGAAAACCACTGAATCTGCCACATATGATGTAATGGGTGTATCTGAAGAAATCATTTATCTGCAAGATTTTTCTTATAACTTGTCCACTTCAAATGTGTTTCTCCTAAAAAAATATTCTCTGCCTCAGTTGATAGTTTCGAAACCCAAACCAGTTTGATTCACCTTCTACTGAGGTCAGCGCATACCGTTTAGCCCCTGTTAAAGACGGGTATGATAAACTGTTTATTTAGCTCGTCCTCGTTTACCACCCGATAACACCTGAAGTTACATATTGTTGCTCACACCATATAGAATAGGGATGCAAACTGGTCTAAGAATATTGAACCAACAATGGACAACAATAGAAAAGCTACAGGCAAGTACATAAGAACAATACGTTGTACTCTATAAATTATGACAGGCTTAACTAATTTTCAAATAGAAAGGAAATTTAAATCGATTAAAATCAATTGAGATTATCGAAAATAAATTCTATTCAAAAATATAGCTAATCGTCAGATCGTAAGTAGAACAATAATTAGATATATATATATCTGTCTCAACCAACAATAAGTACCAAATGAATTAATATGAAATACTTATTATATAAAGATAGAAAAATTATTAAAAATATCATAATATCAAAATAATAACCATTCAATAATCATCCCTTCATCCATTATAATAACATGTATATTATATACAAAAACATCTTACATAAATCATCATTGTTTTAAATTATCATTGTTTTAAATACAATTTGAACGAAGTTTAAGTTTAAAATAATAATGAAGATAAAATTAGTACATATTTAACCGGTGTAATAGTTAAAGCTATACTATTTAAAGCTAAAGACGTTTATTTAATTATAATTAAAAATCAATTGAATAATAGAAAAATACAAGATTATTTATTTCTACAAACATAATAATAAAAATATGAATGAAAATATATATATATTTTCATGTATATATATATATATATATATATATATATATATATATATATATATATATATATATATACATGAAAATATATATATATTTTCATGTATATATATATATATATATATATATATATATATATATATATATATATATATATATATATATATATATATATATATATACATGAAAATATATATATATTTTCATGTATATATATATATATATATATATATATATATATATATATATATATATATATATATATATATATATATATATATACACATGTATATATATAGATGTATATGTATACGTGTATATGTAAAGCTGTATATGTATAGATGTATAAGAGAGCGAGCAAAGCTACAGGAAAGCAAAAGATGAATGATCACAATAAGCAGTCAGCTACCCTACCCAAGTCGTTACTACTCCCAGATGTAGGATTCCTCGCCACACAGGTGACAGGCACAGCTGTAAGATGCATTATGGATCTATAGGAATTGGAAGAGTGTGACCCAACTGAAACATTAACAACTGGAAGTGTCACCTCTGGAAGTGTCACCTCTGGAGTTTGAAAATGACCACTATACCGAAAGGTAACTGGACAGAAAAAATTTATAATCTATAAATGTCTTTCAATAGCCAGTCACTCATCTGGGAAGGCCTTGAAATCAATGTTACCATAAGAAGACTCAAAGGGTGTCTGAAACCAAATAACTTTACTCAACACTTTGCAACTGAATCAGTGGAGGCAAAGATGCCTCTCATTTACATGATAATTTATGCGCCACATTGCAGAAATCACAATCTAAGTATATCTCAAAGCAAACTGTTACACTGTTGTACCATTGAATTACAAATAACGTTAATCATTTATGTTCGGGTAACCCTATAGCTTCCAAGAGTACATCTGTATTCGTCTATGCTTAGATAAAATGACTAAATTGTGGGTGTTAAGTCCCCATGAAGGGGTCTTTCTAACTTCTAAGAAGATGAAATTTTAGAAATATTACTTTTAGAAGCATTGAGATGTCTTAGAAAGTTAAAGAAGTGATTTTAAATTTTCAAACGCAGGATAATGCTAATAATATAGCCTGAACAGGATAAGCTACCCCTATTTTGCAGAAAAAAGTGTAGGCGGCCAGCTATGAGTGTGTTTGTAGAATATTTTCTTATGAAACCTTTCATAATAATGACTGTTTGGAACAGAGAAGAGAAAAACATGTCAGTTTACAGATAAAGCCAACTTTCTTTTAGTACCAACTTCAAAATGTGTTTATTCACTGCATTATTTAGTACTACATTTTCCCGGAGGTTACAAACCTTTAAAATAGGGAACTACAAGAAATAGGCGGGGTTGAACAGTGTCAACACAACCAATCATGTGAATGTAATCAAAGTAGTGTTCTTTCTTTGATTACATAACAGCTACATATTGTCTATTGTTCTTCTTACTATTGTTGTGTGGTCTTTGGTCAAGACACTAGTGAGAGTATAATGTATTGGTAGAATTAAAACTGAACAAATAAACATGATTATGCAAAAAATAGAAAATGTACTGGTTTATCTTGTCATTGTCAAGGAATACTTACAGTAGTGATGGGAATAATTTCTTTAATTTTTCTTTCAAATCTTCATTCTTAACTAGGTCCAGTGGAGACACACCGTTTTTGTTTTTATGATAAAAGTCACCCCCGTGTTGGGCCAGATAACTGGCAACCACTGCGCCGCTGCACCTGCATCCTTGTCTCAATTTCAGCTTAGTGCAGTACTACAAATGATGAAATATAAAACGATGAGTGCAATATAACACAAATATACATTATAGATATCTCAAGGTACACGACAGTTCAACTACTGCTTCACAGTGCTTATCCAGTAACTAAACCGATTTCCAAATATTGAGTTCGTACATCATCTCCAGTTGCATTCATTTACCATTTTTATTTCTTCTTACTTTATTTTCAGCATGAAGACATTTTGAATAAACAGTCATTATTTTTGGACAGAACAAACTTTATTGATTAACACCAAATTTGTTGATACTTAATGTGCAAATATTTACTAGCCTATCACAAATATCACAAAGTATTACATACAAAACAATATTAAAAAAGAAAATCATAGTATCAAGTTAAATATAGAAAATATAATGGAACAAATATCTCAGTAATAAAACACAAAGCACAGAAAACCAACAAGAACCTCTCTATACAACTGGCTTGATGAAACCAAATGGCCACAACAAATATTTATGAAAGAGTATTGTGTGTGCATATATATATATATATATATATATATATATATATAAAACATAACAGCGTGGCAATGAACAATGTTAGTTATCAGAAAAGAGAACACCTTCAAGATACCAATTTCTTCAGATAAAACAACAAAATCAACACCACACAGATACATCCAAACATATCAACGTTTCCAAAATTAATAAAGAAACATCTTTGGATGATGAAAGTAAAGTAAAGGAGGCAAGAATTAGGTCACAGTTGAGGCAGCACACCAATACATTGTAGTTGATAAATTGTTCAAACTGTTAATCCGATGGACAATTCTAGTCATGCGTTGGGGAGGAGGGGAGTAGATAACTATCAAAGTAAGTTCTTCTCAGTAAAGTAGATGTTACAACAACAAACAGATGACCATCAACTGTCTGAAATATTCTTTTCTACCCTTGGCACAAAGCCCGAAAATTTGGGAGAGGGAGCCAGTCGATTAACACCGGTGCTTAATTTATTGACCCTAACAGGATGAAAGGCAAAGTTGACCTCGGCGGAATTTGAACTCAGAAACTGTCTGAAATATTCAAATATTCTTTTCTACTCTAGGCATAAGGACCAAAATTTTTGGGGAGAGGGCCAGTCAATTTGATCGACTACAGTACGCAACTGGTACTTAACTTATCGACCCCGAAAAGATGAAAGGCAAAGTCGACTTTGGTGGAATTTGAACTCAGAAACTGTCTGAAATATTATCAAACATCTGCAGTGACCTTTGTTCATATGAAAATCAAAGAGTTACTTAAATTCTGTAACAGTTGAAAAGTAAATACCATCAGATCTACTGATGGTTAGGTGTCAATGGATTTGTATTTCCACATAAGTGCATGCAAATGTTATACGCACATACATATGCAATTGTACAAACAAAACTTAAGTACAGGAACACATACAATGAACCTACTTTATTTACCCACTCTTTAGTGTGTTCTATTGGCTTAGAGCATAATTTATTGCGGCTTATTTTCAACAAATTTTATTCAACAAAAACATCCTAAAATGATTATTCCGGAACATATTCATCATCTACTTCAATTACTGCTTCCCATTTGCTTGGTAGGCGGTCAGACCACCATTTAAAGAAATTTTTGTTAAATATTGTTATTGTTTTTGTTGAATAAAATTTATTGAAAAAAACTACAATAATTATGCACCAACCCAATAACATTCAACATAACATATACACAGTGGTTATATGTTGAATACAAGAGTGTGGTTGAGAGCTGTTTCAGTCAGGATTCTTCACAGAATGGATTGGATGTTTTTATTTTGGCACCTGTACTATAAAGGCTGTTATCTGTTATGTCACACAGACCTCTTTTCTATCTCGTATCATTGTTATATGTGAATAATATCTGCTCTCATCAATAGGTGACCTCTCCTTTAAACTGTGATGGCTGGGTTTCAGTGGCCAAAATCCGAGATAGGTTGCCTTCTCTACAGTGGAGAAGCCATGCTTTTGAGGGTGGAAAAAGTTGGAATATTGTTTGTTAAATAATATAACTAGGGTTATCAGGACAGAATGGATTACTTGATGATAATGGAAGAGGTGGTTGGTGGGTGTGAATTGAGACATGATAAGCAATGTCTGTCTGTTTGTCACTCTCTCTCTCTCACACATACAAACTCACACACATACGCATATCCCCCGCCACACAAGCAAACAAGTAAACAAGCAAATTTTAAAAACTTACCTTATCTAAAGTAGCTATGGTTTCCACCTCAGAATGAAACATCTTTCTCTCCACAGTAAGGTGCAAACAATTGTTGCCATCATTGTCGACAGCATTTACGTCTGCTCCCCGTGAAATTAAATAGTTAATCATTCCGAGGTGGCCCCCGGAGACGGCTTCAAGGAATGGTGTCATTTTCTTATGGTTCCTAACATTCAGTTTCATGGAATCCTTTTTGGAGATAAAAGTAGAAAATGAAAATTTACATGAAAATTAGGTTAGATATGAATGTGTCATTACTGTCTTCTACTGGGTACTTGGTCGAACTGATCATGTGCATTTGTTGTTTGTCTGTGAAGTCAATTTAATTTCCTCTATAAATTGCTATGGCTTTGTATTAAAGACATCAAATCTTTTAAGTATTAAGATAAAATACTAGAGTGTATATTATACATATGTGTGTGTGTGCATTTGTGTGTGTGTGCATTTGTGTGTGTGTGAGTGTGTGTGTTTTAACTAACCTGGGACAGCATCAAAGTTACCACAGCATAGTGTTGCCTGTAAGTTATTAAAGGAGAAAAGAAAAATATAAAACAATTAATAGCATTCTGATTGAGATTATTATTAATTATTAGGTCATTAATTTATGAAAACAAATGTAAGCAGATCACTATTGCCTAATTACATCAATAATTATATAGACATACATACATTTAGTCAATATCCACTCTACACAGTAGATCAATTATACAGGGGTTGGACAAAATAATGGGAACACCTAGCATCTTACTTGCATAATTGTGAAATATCTATAAAACCGTCAAAAGCTTGTTTATTTTTATGTTTTTTTAAAATTTATTATTAGTGTTGCTTAATATGTTTTGCTAAAATTGCTGTTTCTGTTCAGATATCATCAGAAAAAAGGTAATTAAAATTCATTAAAATGACAGATCTATCGGACTTTCAAAGAGGTCAAATTGTTGGTGCTCATATGGCAGGCGCTAGCGTAACGAAAACAGCCAAAATGTTTGGTGAATCAAGAAGTACTGTTTTGAAAGTAATGACAGCCTTTAAGAAAGAGGGAAAAATCTCGTCGAAACAAAACTCCGGAAGAAAACCAAAACTTTCAGATAGGGGCCGTCGGACTCTTACACGAATTGTTAGAAAGGATCACAAAAGTACAGCTCCCAAAATTACTGTAGAGTTTAATGACCACCTTGAGAACCCAGTTTCCACAAAAACTGTTCACCGGGAGCTGCACAAAACCGAATTTCACGGGAGGGCTGCAATCAGAAAACTACTACTTTCAAAAACAAACGTTGCAAAGCGTTTAGAGTGGAGTAAAAACCTACAGAATCAGTCCCGAGAACAGTGGAAGAATGTTATTTCTTGGACGAATCGTCCTTTACCTTATTTCTGAATACCGGCCGAGTATACGTGTGGGGACAGCCAAGAAAAGCATTTGACTCAGACTGCCTTTTTCCACGTGTTAAACATGTAGGAGGATCTGTGATGATCTGGGAGGAAGGGCTATATCTTGGAAATCTGCTGGCTCAATGGTTTGTCTTCATGGCAGAATTAATAGTCAAGACTATTCAAGTATTTTATCTGATGGTCCTACCCAATATTAAAATAAATTTGTTTGAAATTTTAAGGTGTTTCCATTATTTTGTCCAATCCCTGTATATACACACTTGAGTCAGCTCAGCAATGTATATGTGGTACAACTGTTATATAGAAATGAAATTTAGGATAGAGGAGAAGATGTAGAGGTGATTATATTGACTCCAGCACATGACTGGTATCGTATTTTATCTGTCTTTCCAGAAGGAAAGGCCAAATTGACCTCGGTAGTATCTGAACTCGGAATGTAAAGGGTCGTAAATAAATACCACAAGATATTTTGTCCAACACTAACAAATACCCAAGAACAAGAGAGGTTGAGAGTTTCTTAAATGAACCAGTGGATATTACTGGTACAGATTATATCAGCTACAGAGTGACATTAGTTACTCTGACACGATTTAAACACTGTAAGGGATGATTCTGTATTTAACCCTAGGTCAGAGGAAAGAGATACATTACGAGTGACGGGGGTGAAAAGGGGTGAAAGTAAGAAGACAGACGATCTGAACCAGTAACAGTAAGGGAGGATTAGATGAAGTGAAGAAAAATCTAGTCATGTGATAACAACAACAATAATTATGGTGATGATTAATTGATGAGGTAGATTACAGTGTCATTACAGTGTGAAAGAGAGTTGAAAGACGATGGCCCATGGTGGGATATGAATGACTCAATAAAATAAACAGATTTTGATATTCCTGATGAATGTGGTCTTACCATTGAACTGCTATATGTAGAGGTGTGTTACTATTATTGTCAACCGCATTGGCATCAATGCCATCTTGTTGTAGTAGAAGTTCAACAGTATATGTGTGTCCATTCAGACAGGCCTGATGCAGAGGTGTCCAACCATCTTTGTCCACCACACTGACATTAATGTTAGTGTGTTGTAGTAGATGTTCAGCGGTCTCCATGTGTCCATACAGACAGAGCAGATGTAGAGATGTGCAACCATTTCTGGCCACGGCATTGACATTAATGCCAGTCTGTTGTATTAGAAGTTTAACAGTGTCTGTGTGGCCATGCCTACAAGCCAGGTGTAAAGGTGTCCAGCCATCTTTGGCCACCACACTAATATCAGTGTGCTTATGTTGTAGTAGACACTTAACAATGTCTGTATGTCCATTCAGACACGACAGATGTAAAGGTGTGCAACCATTTCTGGTCACAGCATTAGCATCAATGCCAGTCTGTTGTAGTAGAAAATTAACAGTGTCTGTGTGTCCATATCGACAGGAGAGATGTAGACATGTCTCATAAACATTGTCCACTTCACTGACATTAGTGCCAGTGTCTTGTAGTAGAAGTTCAACAATGTCTGTGTGTCCATTCATACAGGACAGATGTAGAGGTGTCCAACCCTCTCCGGCAACCATACTGACATCAGAGCCAGTTCGTTCTAGTAAAAGTTTAACAGTGTCTGCGTGCCCAGCCTGACAGGCCAGGTGTAAAGGTGTGTAGTGATCATTGGTCATCACATTGGCATTAATGCCAGATTTTTCTAGTAGAAGTTTAACCGTTTCAATGTGTCCATTCATACAGGCCAGATGTAAAAGTGTGTTACCATTATAGTCTACTACAGTGACGTCAGTGTCAGTTTCTTCTAGTAGAAGTTTAACTGTGTCTGTGTGACCATTCAGACAGGTCAGATGTACAGGTGTGTCGCCATCATAGTCCACCACATCGACATCAGTGCCATTCTGTTGTAGTAAAAGTTTAACAATGTCTGTGTGTCCATTCAGACAGGCAAGATGTAGAGGTGTGCAACCATCTTTGGTCACCGCCGTGACATCAGCGCCATTCTGTTGTAGCAGAAGTTCAGCAGTGTCTGTGTGTCCATTTAAACAGGTTAGATGTAGAGGTGTGTTACCATTATTATCTACAACCATGACATCAGTACCATTCTGCTGCAGCAGAAGTTTAACAGTGTCTGTGTGTCCATTATAAGAGGCCCGATGTAAAGGTGTCCAGCCATGATTATCCACTACCATGACATCAGTGCCAGTCTGTTGTAGCAGAAGTTTAACAGTGTCTGTGTGTCCATTCCGATAGGCCAGATGTAAAGGTGTCCAGCCATCATTGTCCACCACCGTGACATCAGTGCCAGTCTGTTGTAGCAGAAGTCTGACACTGTCTGTGTGACCATTCAGACAGGCCATATGTAGAGGTGTCTGACAATCATTGTTCACCACCTTGACATCAGTGCCATTCTGTTGTAGCAGAAGTTTAACAGTATCTGTGTGTCCATCTTGACAAGCCAGATGTAGAGGTGTGTCGCCATCATTGTCCACTACACTGACATCAGTGCCATTCTGTTGTAGCAGAAGTTTAACAGTATCTGTGTGTCCATCTTGACTAGCCAGATGTAGAGGTGTGTCGCCATCATTGTCCACTACCCTGACATCAGTGCCAGTCTGTTGTAGGAGAAGTTTGACACTGTCTGAGTGTCCATTCAAACAGGCTAGATGTAGAGGTGTCCAATCGTATTTGTCCACCGCAGTGACATCAGTTCCAGTTTGCTGTAGTAAAAGTTTAACAATGTCTGTATGTCCATTGAGACAAGCAAGATGTAGAGATGTGTCACCATCATTGTCTACCACGTTGACATCAGTGCCAGTCTGGTGTAGTAGAAGGTTAACAGTGACTGTGTGTCCATCTTGAGAGGCCAGATGTAAAGGTGTGTTACCATCATTGTCCACAGCACTAACATCAGTGTCATTCTGTTGTAGTAGAAGTTTAACAGTGTCTGTGTGTCCACGTAGACAGGGAAGATGTAGGGGTGTCCAACCATCATTATTTCGTTGATTGACCTGAAAATATAAGCAATAAATACTTTAAAGATGGTGTGTACTAGATGGTGTGGGGTACAAGAATTGTAAAAACATCTCAGAAAGTGAAAGGAAAGAATCAAACTAATAAACAGCTGGAATGAATGTGGGGAAGAACAAATAAATGAGGTTTGTATATATACACTCACTTACACACGCACACACACACACACACACACATTTATATACCCTCTCACATGCAAATATACGCATCCACACGCACAGACACACACACATATATACACTTTCACACACACACACACACACACACACACACACACACACACACACACACACACACACACATATATATGTACGGCTAGCTGGCAGAAACGTTAGCACGCCGGGCGAAATGCTTAGCGGTATTTCGTCTGCCGCTACGTTCTGAGTTCAAATTCTGCCGAGGTCGACTTTGCCTTTCATCCTTTCGGGGTCGATTAAATAAGTACCAGTTACGCACTGGGGTCGGTATAATCGACTTAATCCGTTTGTCTGTCCTTGTTTGTCCCCTCTGTGTGTACATACATAAATACACATATATATACATATGTACAGAAATATACCTACGCTTTATGTTTTCACGAGTCATTTATGTTTATGTATTTTTTGTGTGTGTGTGCATTTATGTGCATTTATGTGCATTTATGTGCATTTATGTGCATTTATGTGCATTTATGTGCATTTATGTGCATTTATGTATGTATATTCGAGTATGTAAGTATATGTATGTATATGCTTATGAGCCTATATGCATATTTATGCATGTATATGTAGGTCTGTATGAGAAATGAAGAAAAAAAAACAATTTAAAGAAATATAAATTCATTATGGAAACTAAAATTTTTCAATTTTGTGAGACCAATTCCGAAAGATCTTCCAGATATCTATGAACTTCTTCTGAAATCCACTCTTTTCAATGTTGTAGCAAATAATTATGTCTATATTGTGGGAAAGAAAGTCGAAAAGTGTGTGTAGCGAGGTATCGATCTAAAATTCAGCAAAGATATTTATTTCGTTACCAAAATCATCAAATGCACACAAGGAAATGAGCAACTTTTTATAAAAACATATGAATCGTCAGAAAGTCATCAGTAAACAAAGTTTGGGCACACTGTATGTACATATCACATACGTACAACACACACACACAGATAGATAGATAGTTAGAGAGAGAGAGAGAGAGAGAGAGAGAGAGAGAGAGAGAGAGAGAGAGAGAGAGAGAGAGAGAGTGAGAGAGAAGAAAGAAAGAAAGATAGATAGATAGATAGATAGATAGAGAGAGAGAGAGAGAGAGAGAGAGAGAGAGAGAGAGAGAGAGAGAAAAGAAAGATAGATAAATAGATAGATAACTTTATTAGCCACACAGGGCTGAACGCAGATGGGACAAATACAATGTAGAGTTTTTCTGTTCGAGTGGGGCGGAAGCAAACTAAAAAAAAAACAACAACCAAAGTAGGGACAACGATCAAAAGGAATCGAATTCGATATATACAAAAAAAAAAAAAAGTTCTCAAGAAATGGGGAGGTTTATCCGTGGAAAGAAAAACCTACGAAAAGACCACGTAACCTCGGGCAATAATATTACATTTTAACAAATTTATTTATCCTGTTTCATAGGATCATGCTCAAGGTGGCTTCGTCATTTATACGTGCCATCCTTGCTACATTCACCCATCTTTTTGGGAAACATTCGCTAGACAACACTTGCCTCTCTACTCTCACCTTCCTTTTCGAGTGATACTTGAAAAAGTTGATGAGAGATGGACCAGAGAGGAAAGTGTTTGTCTCTAATACTTTCAGATGCGCACCTGATACATTCTTTTGCCATAGCCACAAGTACGATAAAAATAGCTCTTCCTTCCTGTTTGAAGGAAGGAAGTGTGACGATATTGACGATAGACTCGGCTGATAAACCGACTCGTCCCACACGTGACAGCAGTTGTTCGGCATAAGCCCACAGGCCGGAAATGGTTAGACACTGCACGAGTGCGTGCAGAA
Source organism: Octopus bimaculoides (assembly GCF_046866305.1). Taxonomy (NCBI): domain Eukaryota; kingdom Metazoa; phylum Mollusca; class Cephalopoda; order Octopoda; family Octopodidae; genus Octopus; species Octopus bimaculoides. The sequence continues at coordinate 21,550,969 of NC_142949.1, read as the reverse complement.
CGGTTTCGTCGCTCTGACCGCATCTCGAGCAGGTTGGCCCCGTAGAGCTTATCCCGAACGGGTAGCGCTTCTCGGTAGCACTGCCAGGCCAGGGATTTCTAGAAGTTGTCCATAGGTTCCGGCCCGAAAGTCGTCTTGAACAGGCGGGTCAGGTATTCCTCGTCAACGCCCAGGTTCACCCTCCACAAATCCCCTATAGAATGCTTTGGTTGTGTTGCAGTCACTCAATGTCGACCCGGGACGGCATAGTTGCTGGAGAGCAACGCGACACTCGCAGTGCCATTCGCTCTTTCTCGGCCTCTTTTTGATCCACGACTGCAGTTCGGTCATGGAGACGAGTTGCGAGAAAGCGCCCCTCACAAACGGCAACCACACCTGTTCACCATCGTCTATGTAGAGCCGGAGATGTCTAGATGTCTAGATAGATAGATAGACAGACAGACAGGCAGGCAGACAGACAGACAGATACATAGATAAATAGATAGATAGATAGATAGAGAGTGAGAGAGAGAGAGAGAGAGAGAGAGAGAGAGAGAGAGAGAGAGAGAGAGAAAGGTGGCGAGCTGGCAGAAACGTTAGCATGCCGGATGAAATGCATAGGGGTATTTCGCCTGCCGTTATGTTCTGAGTTCAAATTCCACCGAGGTCGGCTTTTATCCTTTCAGGATCGATAAATTAAGTACCAGTTACGCACTGGAGTCGATGTAATTGACTTAATCCCTTTGTCTGTCCTTGTTTATCCCCTCTATGTTTAGCCCCTAGTGGGCAATAAAGATCAGTCTTAATCACGGGGCGTACCCCATGATTTCTGTTGTCTTGAGAGCCAGAGATGATAGGAAGCTCTTTCAGCAACGCTACATACTAACCTCTTTAGTGCTTTTGCTTTAGAGTGACGAGCACCAAGTCGGTATAACGAAGGAAGGAGGGCATGCGATGCGAAACCTCTACAGCCCACTTCTACCGGCCACACTGAAGTCGTCCGACCGTTGTTATCACAAAGCAGTTTCAGTTCCTTGTATTTCCTCATTTTCCTCTCATGTGAAGTCTGCATGTTGCTTTCATCACAAACTGTAAGTTCAATCAGTGCTATTGTCTTCCTCTGCTCGGAAAAGATTAATATGTCAGGCCGAAGGTTCGTGACGGCAATCTTTTCTGGGAAGATCAATTTCGTGTCCAAATCTGCCATGATTGTTCAGTCGTTTACTAAAGTCAAAAGCCCCGACCGTCTCTACATTGAGCAGAGAAATTGGACGGAAATCAGTTATTATCTTCTCGTTGGATTTTGCCGATTTCTAGATGTACACCCCTTCGGCCACTCTCCATTGGATTGGAATTCTCCTGGTCCTCCACACAACGGCCATAAATCTCCAAATCAAGCGAAGTAGGCGTGGGCAACTTTTGTACATCTTATATGGTATCCCATTTTATCCAGGAGCTGATGCATTCCTAGTCCGTCTCAAAATGTCTTTCAACTCCTTAAACGTCGCGGCCGAGTCGGCAAAAGGGTGAGAAGGGGGATCAGGCTGTATTACACCTTCCCACTCTTCAAAGTCACCCGTCATAGTCGATGAGTAAGTCCGGTGAAGATGATCATTCAGATCTTCTCTCGAGCAGTTGAGATTAATCCTACAACTTGGATCCAGAATCTCCCTAGTATAACGGAAAGGTTCTTTCATAAATTTCCGCCTCCCCGATTTCCTTTCCCGCCTCCTCGTACATGCTCTCTCTGCTTTGCGTAGTTTTAAAATCTCGCTGTGCAGCTTTTCACCAAGGTCCTTTAACCATCATTCTCTTCCTCGGGTGCTGAGCGGATTCTCTTGTGAAAAGACCTCTTTTCTTTGCGTAGGTGCTTAAGGCGCACAGAACGTCGATTAGGTTGAATCTCATGAGCAGATTTTTCTTTAGCACCAAAACAATCCATAGCAAATGCGTTCACCATCTTCTCATAGGTGTGAAGTTTCTGATCAATGGGACCATGCAATAAAGGTGACACCACTCTCTCAGCCTCTTCATCAAATGCCTCCCAGTCCCGTTTATTAGACATAGGTGGCCAATTTATACAAGGGCGGCAGTCTAACTTTGACAAAAGCAGACGATCTTGAATCCCATGGCGGTCGGTAAACATTGTGGTTATCCTCCAAGTTTCCGTCTTGCCCCGATTTACTTTTGCTATTTAACAAAATACTGTTCAAAGACTCACCGCACTGCGTTTTGCCCTGATGAATGCGAACTTCCCTCTTCCCTTTAAACTGGCGATGGCATATTTCACATACACCTTCCTCAAGTAAAGGCTCCAAGTCACTAATCCCCAAATCGTTGTTGAACGCGAAATCCTGGTCTAATTCCGTGAAATCACGGGAGCTTGTTAAACCGGACGACCTCCCAGCCGGTATGAAATTCTCAAAAGTAACTTGATCCATTGAAATTTAGAAAACTAGACTTTCCTAGTAGTCAATCAGTTTGTTCTTGACAGTCATCCAGACTTTCCTAGTGGTCACTGAATCCTCACAATCAGAAGGAGATGAAAAATATCATAAACTTGGTCAAAAAAAGCAAACACTCCGGCAGGAGATAGCCAAAATTATATATACATATAAATACATATATATATATATATATATAAATAAGAAATATAAAGATATATAAAAAAAGGAACAAAAATACTGGAGATTCAGTATATACCACGTGGCAAAATTATGAGTTGAAAATATGTGGAAAACATATAAAAAGTGGAAGAGAAATGCTTTCGTTTCATATAGTTTAATATCTTTTTATAAATATATACATATTGCATGGATGTCGTGAAATCCTACCGGTTTTTACTATTTAAATTAGCTTTTCAAGGGACATTGTACTCTAATCAGTTCTCGTGACAGAGGGGTTTCGTCATTTTGGATGTTTGAAGAATAAGAAGAATGAGTCTAGTGAGTGAACCAAGCGAAGCAACAGGCGGCAAAGGGGACAACTAGATCCTTAGTATTTTCTTTTTTAAAGTCAAATTTGTATATTGAGGTGTGGTCTGTACTTTTGTATGAACAGGTTTTCTTTGTTTAGGCGTTCTTGTACTGAGATTAAATCTTTGCATTGGTATAAATGGGAAGATATGAAAATTCGGCGATTTTTTACTTGCGCATTTGTCGATATACCCGCTCAGTGCTATCTGCCTGTATTGAGGGAAACGAATCTGTTCTTTATGTAGCGTGACTCTGCGTCTCAAAGTAAGGTTTGTTTGGCTCACATAATTGTGACCACAACCTGAGCAGGTTAGTACATAGAAAAGGTTCTGGGAAGCACATGTGAAGTTGGTTTACTTGAGAATTTTTGTCCTTGCTGGAATGTGAATTCCGAGCCTTAGGTTAAGTATGGGCATGTACCACAATTAGGTCGTCTGCATTTTTTAACTGTTGATATCATTTGTATTGAGTATAGTTTTGCATTTGTTAGGAATCTCTTGAGTGATTTATGTTGTCTTTTGCATTTGAGGAGTTTATGTGTATTTAAGATGTTGTTCATTTTCGGGTTTTGAGTGAGCAGAGGGAGATTTTGTATGATTGTGTTGTATGCTTCATTGTTTCTGGGGTTGTGGGTTGATATGCATGGGAGTGATTTAAAGTGAGGTATTGTGTTTTGTTTTGTTGTCCTTGTTCTATAAGTGCGGGTGGGTATTGACGCTCAATGAGTGCTATTTTGAGTTCTTGTTCCCGAGTGGTTATGTCAGATACAATTGTACAGATTCTTTTTGCTAGATTGAATGGGATATTTTTTTGGGTGTGTTTAGGATGGCATGAACTGAAAAGGAGATACTGTTTTGAGTCTGTTGGTTTGTAGTAAATGTCGGTTGCAATTTGGTTGTTGCACTTTTTTAAAATCAAAATGTCCAGAAATGGGAGCTGTTCCTTGCTATATTCCATTGGGATTTATATTATTCAGTGTGGATTTGAAATCCAGGAGTTTATCATAGGTTTCATTCCAGATGGTAAAACAATCGTCTAGGTACCTTTTCTAGTTTTCTCTTATATACTGGTGGAATGGGGGTCCGAATTTTTGGAGTGAAAGTTCATATAGGATAGATTCAAAGAAACCCATTATTAGGTTCGCAAGTACAGGCGCTGCTTTCATTCCCATCGCAATACCGCATTTTTGGCAGTAGTCTATTGTATCGAATAGGAAGTAATTGTTTTGTAGGATGAACTTCAGGGATTCAATGACAAAAGTCTGGTTTATGCGGTCCGGGAGAACTTCGGGGTATTTTTCTAATCAGAATTTTATTGCCTCTATTCCGTAGTCATGTGGAATGTTAGTGAAGAGGTTGATAGCATCAAAGGAGACTAATAGAGCTTCTTGTCCAGATCGTCTCTCATGAAACTTTTAATGTATCTGAGGAAAGGTTTCAATAGAATGTGCAGAAAGTTGCTTAGGCGGTGTGTTTCACAGGCTGGGCCCACTGTAATAGGCCTTAATTTTAAGTCTATTAGTCTCCTTCGATGTCATCAATCTCCACACTAACATTCCACCGGTTGGATTTTACGACATCCATATAATATGTATATATTTATAAAAAAGATATTAAACTATGTGAAACGAATACATTTCTCTTTCACTTTTTATGTTTTCCATATATTTTCAAACTACACACACACACACACGTATATATATATATATATATATACTCACTAACCTGTAAAATGTTATTTCCTTTACTACTCAACAGGACTTCGACTACTTCTTTACAGTTCTCCTCTACAGCAAGATGGAGAGGGTTGTTGCTTGATGAGTCCTGCTTGTTAACATTCGCTCCACTGGAAACCAGGGATTTCGCAGCATCATGTTTATGGCTGAAAGTAAAAAATGTAAATATTACAGAAATCCACGTAATAATTATATTAAATGTACATTCATATTCAATACATAATAACTAAATGCACAAAAATGTATGTATATTATACCGGGTATATATATTTATATATTTGATCCTTTATATTGAACACTCAATATTTCATCTACATTCAATACTTTCTTTCATGGTGCCATCCATTTTTATTTTATTTTATTTTATATTATATATTGTGTATTATATTATATATTATATATTCCATATTCTATACCCCACATTGGTTCTGCAGGAATATAAATAAAACAAAAAAAACAGACAGTGTTGGAACTCTTTTAAACAAAATAATATATATATATATATATATATATATATATATATATAAATTGAGATTCAGATGAATTGGGTACTTAAGTTGAGGCACCATAAATTAGTGCAGTATTATCCATGCAATTTCAAAATAAGGTGCAAATAAAATTAAAATATGCAACAGGATATCCAGAGGTGATGCAGTAAACCGTTTCAAGCAGCTCCATTTAATTGAACAATGCAATCATCTGAAATGGATCTAGAGAAAATTTCATATGCCAATATTAATATATATGTATATAAACAGTCTCATAAAATTAAAAAGTCAATAAAAGAAAATGGAGAAGAAAAATTAAAAAAAAAAGCTTGGTTTGTTTTATTTGTAATACAATTGGAAAAGTAATGCAAAGATAAACAACTTGAGAGAATGTGTCAGAAGAATGCAGAGCCTGTGGAACTTGAAACGAGACAGTGGCATACATTGTGACAGAATGCTCCAAGTTGGCACAAAAATTCCCCAAGGAGGCACAACCAGGCTGTAAACGTTTTACACAGGAAACTGTGCCAGAAATTGGGATTTGAAACTGGAAACACATGGTACGATCACCGAGCCGAAAGAGTATCATAGTCAGAGAAGTGTAAGATTTTGTGGGACTTTTTTTGTGGGAAATTAGAAAATAATAGACCAGATATTACAATCATAGATTAAGAAAAGCAAAGTTGCTTACTTATCGACCCATCATGCCCATTTGATTCCAGGATCATAAAGAAAGAGGAAGAAAAACAAAGGAAATACAATCCCTTAAAATTTGAAATAGGAAGAATTTGGATCCGGCGAACAATAAAGGTCGTGCCTATAATAATTGGTGCGTTGAGAACTCTAAGCCAAGATATAGACAAATGGTTGAAGGAGATTGAAATAGAATGCCCACTAGAGTTCCTACAGGATGTTTGTCTGTTAAGGACAGCAAGGATTATCAGGAGGGTTCTAAGCACTTGAAAGACTGCTGAAAACTTGTGGATCCCTAAGGTTACAGGTCGTCGTAACTCGCTATCCACGTAATTCCTACAAGGAATAAGACCGAACCTGAGACAAACCAAAATATTTTATAATAATTTCTATTGTAGGCACAAGGCCTGTAATTTTGAGGGGAGGGGAAACCGATTACATTAAACACCAGTACTCGACTTGTAGAATTACAAAATGATAAGAGGAAAAGATAACCTCAGCAAGATTTGAACTCTCAAATAATAACTACAATACTAAAAACGAGCAATCTGGATGTTTTTATTTCAGTATTCACTTACTAGTTTCTGTCATTCAGGTTTGATAGATTATTTTTCTCCTTTCCTTGTATATGAAGTGAATTGTTATTTGTTCAAAAACAAAATTTCTTCAAATTGCTATATTTTCAACATTAGGGATTAATTACGTTTCTGATTTTTGTTTAAATTTCAGTTCTGCCTCTATCCCCACCCCCACAGAACTAAGGAATAATACATTAACATACTCACACTTTTGTATTCACACCAACCTTCCGTAAGTTTTTAAACTTGCTAAAAATAACGGCCAAATCAACTGGGTTTAATATTTGGTTAATGAGAGGAGAGAACTTGCGTGCATGCATGAATGTACACGCACACGTACACACATAGATACATACACACATACACATGCACACACACATAATACATACATGCATACATACATGCATACATACATACATACATACATGCATACATACATACATGCATACATTCATGCATACATACATACATACATGCATACATACATACAGACATACATACACACATATATACATACATGCATGCATACATACATACATACACGCATGCATGCATACATACATACATACATATACACAGGCATACATACACACATACACACATACATACATGCATGCATACATACATACATACACACAGACATGCATGCATACACACATACATGCATACATACATATACATAATATACACACACATACATACATGCATGAATGCATGCATACATACATATATACATACATGCATGCATGCATGCAAACATACATACATACATCCATGCATGCATGCATGCATACATGTACGCATGCATGCATACATACATACATTCACACAAACATACACACACATACATACCCACATACATACACACATACATACATACATACACGCACGCATACATACATACATACATACATACATGCACACATACATATATACACGCATGCATACATACATACATACATACATGCATAGACAGGGTTGTCTTTACAATGTCATCTACTGCAGTACTTTGTTTGGTCTTTTGCAGTTCTCTTCTTCCTCCGGAACTTTCACAGAGAAGATGATAAGATATGTAGTTCTGCCCTCATTTAATTACTGCAGTAGATTACTGTAATTAGGTAAGTGATAGAGAATGAGGGAATGAAGGAGAAGATTTGATGAAGAAATTTGGAAAAGGGTCTAATTGTGTATATAGACATTATATTTCTTGAAATTCAGGTTTTTCGTGATGGGCAGGTTTTCTTGAGCATCTCAGTTCGCCATTCATCCTAGTCCTTTGTCATCTTCCCAAGATCAGATTTCACTACTTCATTCAATACCTTCCTGGGTCTCGCTCTTCCACAGTTTCCGTCTTCAGTGATCGAGATGTTTTATGCAGCTCTCCTCATCCATACACATCACATGACCTCACCGGTGCTCTCTTCTTTCTTACACAACACATCTGAGTCCTTTTAAGCCCAATTTTTATTTTAACACATTTGCCCTGTCATATGTACACACTGATATTTCACATCCAGTACAGGATGCTAGCTGCATTCTCTTCTAGTTTTGCATGTCTTCTGCATTCATGGCCCATATTTCTCTACCAAATACAATTGTTGTTTGTACACAAATATCATACATTCTGCTTTTCACTTTTGTTACCAACAATGAAACCTTTTGTTACCAACAGAGATAATAACTCTTTGAACTTCCTCCATTCTTTTCTTATTCTTGCAACTCTGTTAATTTTTATGTGTTTTTTTCTTTTCAATTTGCTATGATTCTTTATTTTTATTTTGGTAACTCTTATTCTGTGAATATTCTTTGATGACAGAATTTTCTGACAGTTTCTTTATTTGAAACGTTGTCTTCTGATGAAATGGTGAAAATTTGTCACCAAAACAATTGTAAAGAATAAAATTTTGAATAA
>NC_142949.1:21460109-21537609 GCF_046866305.1 Octopus bimaculoides | reverse complement strand
GTTTGACATCTTCTCCAAAAGAAATGGTGTAGCCCTTGACAACAATAAAACCATCCACCTATTGACTCCCTCTGTCTCTCGTCTCTTGTACTGAATATTTCCTGTCAGAATATTCCATCGCAGTGTGTGATGATGGGCTTCTCTCTCACTCACATTCCATCAATTCTGACATCCATCAAAGTTTCGTTAAATATTTATAAAAAGTTAACAATGATGTGGATTAGAGGAAAGATGCAAAGAGAGTTATGAAATATCATGGACAAATACATGTGGTTTGTTAGGAACATTTCAAATTGTGAATAAAACAAGAAATGAATAGTCAAACTTTGAGAAGATAAGACAAAGAACAACTTACCTTTTGTGGGTATTTTTGGATAAATTCCACTATGAATTGAATATTATCACTCATAATTTGTTTTATGTTCTCATCAACCTCCATGTCTGGAATAAAATATGCTAAAAAAGAAAGAAACTGAAACTGTTTTTAAAATTTCCTTAATTTCAACAATATACAGAAGACAATGGCTCTAAAACATCACAAAAAAGACCTAAATATTGGAAAGTTCAGTTTATCTAAAGTATTATTTATAGCTGAATGTTCTTTCTGGCACTAATAAACCTAACAACAGTCATTGTGTTTTGTCTCTAGGTTTAACTTCATTATTTTGCTCATTACAGTGTGATTGGTCACAATTAAACAATCTGTTCATCAACTAGGGGGAGACACCATATATGTTGAATTATGGATCATACCTCAGCTTTGCAGGCTTGGGCAAGACTCTTCATGTTCCTGTTGCTTCAGTCTAATGAGTTGAAAACTACTACCAGCCTCTACAGCTTTACCACCCTCCATCGTTGATGGGCCACTGGCTGGAAGGCTGTCAGAGTTGAGAAGGTGTATATATTGCTAGCGGAGAAGCATAGTTTTCTGATCTCTTGTTACTCTTTACTCTTTACTCTTTACTCTTTACTCTTTTACTTGTTTCAGTCATTTGACTGCGGCCATGCTGGAGCACAGCCTTTAGTCGAGCAAATCGACCCCAGGACTTATTCTTAGGATGCCTAGTACTTATTCTATTGGTCTCTTTTGCCGAACCGCTAAGTTACGGGGATCTAAACACACCACCATCGGTTGTCAAGCGATGTTAGGGGGCATGACCGCAGCCACTTGGCTGAAACACATAAATAAATAAATAAATATACATATATATATATATACATATATACGACAGGCTTCTTTCAGTTTCCGTCTACCAAATCCACTCACAAGGCTTTGGTTGGCCCGAGGCTATAGTAGAAGACACTTGCCCAAGGTGCCATGCAGTGGGACTGAACCCGGGACCATGTGGTTGGTAAACAAGCTACTTACCTCACAGCAGCTCCTGCACCTGAAAGTTCCCAGAATCTACCCGGCCATTCACCTGCACATTGTAACCATCTTGGTGGTATGTGCATGAAACAAGATGTTGTTGCTCCTATTAATCTTCAGATCACTGCATCTGAGATTACTTACCCTTTTGGTTCAAAAATATCTTTGTGGCAGTATGTTAGCACAAGGTGGCTGCTGACAAACGGCTTGGACTTTTTTGCATTACATTGCACGCTGTTTTCTCCATCCCTTTCTATATATATACTTATTTGTGAGTTTGTGTGTGTGTGTGTACGTGTGTGTGTGTGCATGCATGTGTGCGTGCGTGCGTGCGTGTATGTGTGTGTGTGTAAATATATCATTCCACCGCGTCACTGGGTGAACATATTCTTAAGGTCTATTTTTATTTACTTGCAAGCTATTTATAGTCTTCATCACTAATTCAGTTTTTAGGCAAACAAAATGCAGTTCTTTAGCAAGAGTGGTTCAGTCCTCAGCAACATTTTCAGATGAAATAATTGAAATTTTGTTCATTCAAAAATGAGAAAAGAAGGCAGAGAACTGACTTTAAATTACTTTAAAAGAAAAACATAAATTATATAGGTTTAAAAGAATCTGATCATTGAGAAAAATCTTTTAATAAAAACCTCCTAAAAGGTATTAGCTAGGATGTAAAGTTGTGAGGTTTTAAGTAATGAAACAATGGTAACTCCTAAAATTGATTTGGATCAAAATATTTCAAATATGGTTGCAAAACTCTATTCAATAACTGTACTCAAAAGAAGGAGCTATTGGTGGGGGTGGGGAGAATCTTATAGCGAAAACCTCGTCAAAAAATATTGACTACAAAGAAGTAGTGTGGATTAAATTGATGGAAAAGGTGATCATTGTAACAAATTAAAATATCTTTATCAGTTTATGATATTTAGCATTATAAAAGACAACGTTTGATGGCATGGGTTGGTCAGCTTATTGGTAAAGAGGGGTTTAAAAGATATGGGGGTCCAGTTCTTTGTAGCAGCTAACTTAGTCAACTTTTCTTTTCCCATTTTCTGATGACAATTAGCTGATCTAGAAGATTAGCATCCATATGTATGTATATATATATATATATATATATATATATATATATATATATATACATTATCTTCCCTCTTTTCTTTTTTTTCGCTCTCCGTCTCTCACATTTCCTGGTATTCTCATTCTTTTATCTCTTTACTTTCCTTCGTTATCTCCCTTGTACCTTTCCCTCTGTCCCTTCCTCTCTCTCTCTCCCTCTAGTTCCTACCTTAACTCTTTAATCCCTCTGCCCCTACCTCTCTCTCTGTTCCTTCCATGTGACAGTTATTCGGCCAAGCATGATCTCCCTTTCTCGGCCTGAGAATATACCTTATTTTCCTGTCTCCTGACTTTCATCTATGTTTTTGTCTCAAGCCTTTCACTCCACGCTTGACTTAACTTGTCCATATTAGTCGAAAGACACCTGTTGTTATTTTCGTGTTGTTTGTATTTGTGATCGTGTGACATTTTCTCCATTTTCTTATTTTTTTCTGTGTTGTCTCCAATAGATGTAAGACCGAAAATATAGTTTACCAATGCGACGTACACACACACAGCCATATTAGATCTTACATTGGGAGGACGAAATACCAAATATGGCTTAGATATAATGAGCACCTATCTAGCTTTAGAAATAGAAATAAGACAAATTCAACAGGACTTAGTAGGTATATCTGGGAACTAAACGACAATAAGATAGAATATAAACTAAAGTGGCACATACTAAAAGTAGCTAATTCCTATAACCCAACTAACAGACGCTGTGACCTCTGTCTAACTGAGCGTCTCAAAATCCTAACGGCTAGGAATGACCTTTTAAACAGGAGATATGAATGTAGCCCAATTTGTCTTCACGCTAATAAATACTCATTTTCTAAGTATAATTAAATATGTAATACATTCCACTTCCTAAGTATAATTAAATATGTAAAAAAGAATTTTCCTTTTCTAAGTATAATTGATTATAATTAAATAGTAAAAAGTCCAGAGTTAGCCCCCTTTTCACCTAAATTTAGGGTTGCTCCCCTTTACTAACACCGCCGTTGCTGCAAATATACGACGCATACCTCAATCCTCACATGGAAATGTATTTGATTAAAATCGGAATTATGAGCTTAAATAGCACTCATCCTACATCTCCCTCCAGGAAGACCAACACAACTTCAACTAAAACGTAAGGCTACCTAACGCTATTATTATACCACCATATGCATTAATATATCCACTAATTGTTCCTCCTACATCTCTCACACCATGAACTCTTAACATACTCCTCAACATTCTGAAGAGATCTGCCAAACCATTTGGCAAATTGAAACGTGCGTAAATGACTCATTATATAATCTCCACATAATTAAACAATGGCTAACTAGCCCAACCGAATTGCTTCTTCTTGTGTTTTGTTTCTCCATTCTCCACATAAATATATATATATATATGGGAGAATGTACGAAAAAACAACAACAGACGCGGACAGGTGGTGTAAATAACAAAAGGATGTATTAGTATGACGCTCAGGAATACGGAAAGTCTTTGACGTTTCGAGCTACGCTCTTCAACAGAAAGAATACGGAGACAAGGAGAAAAACACGGAGAAAAAAAATTGAATAGTGTTCAGTCAACGGAAGTTAGAAATTCTTTTTTCAGGAGAGCTAAGAAAAGGGGGAGATAACAAACGGTGATCGAAGAACGAGGGGCTGTGTGTGGGAGATAGAATGCTGGTGATCTTGACGTATGTAGTGTGAAAATGGGGAGGGGAGAAAGCAGTTGGCCAGTTGTAGTGTGTGCGTGGTGTGATGTGAGGGTATTGGTGTGATCTGATGTGAGGGTGTTGGGAGGTGGGGAAAGCATGTAAGGAATTGGATGGGGTGGAGTGGGAAGGTAGAGTAGGAGTGTGTTGGGGTGTGGTGGGATGAGCTCATGAGGGGGTGTTGACGATGGAGGGGGAAGGGGAAGGTGGATGTAAGAGAGGGGGAGGGTGGGTATGGGAGGGGAGAGGAAGAGAGGAGAGAGTGTGGGTATAAGAGAGGAGAGAGTGTGGGTATAAGAGAGGAGAGAGTGTGGGTATAAGAGAGGGAAGGTGGATGTGAGAGAAGGGGAAGGTGGGTATGGGGGGAGAAAGAGAGGAAGAGAAAGAGAGTGAGAGAGAAGAGAGTGAGAGAGAAGAGAGTGAGAGAGAGGGAAAGAGAGAAGAGAGTGAGAGAGTAAGGGTGAGAGAGTAAGAGAGTAAGAGTGTAGAGAGTAAGAGTGAGAGAGAGGGAAAGAGAGAAGAGAGTGAGAGTGAGAGAGTACGGGTGAGAGAGTAAGAGTGTAGAGAGCAAGAGTGAGAGAGGGGGAGTACGAGAGAAGAGAGTGGGAGAGAGTAAGAGAGAGGAGAGAAAGAGTAGGGGTGGTAGGAGGGAGGGTGGGGGAGAGAGGCAGGAGGAGGGGGTTAGATGAAGAGGGGAGGGGAGTTGAGCCCATGTGGCGCAAAGGAGCGAAGAGAGAAGATTAATCCCTGTTCACGGCGCAAACGGGAGTCCGGATGGCCCCTGTGCATGGACAATCCAAACACGGACAGGTGTTGCTGCAAGGAGTGACCGGCAGAACGGAAGTGGCGTGACACCGGGGTGTCATTGCCAACGTTGATGTCTCGGAGGTGTTCCGCGAATCGGTCGGCCAGGCGGCGCCCCGTTTGTCCGATGTACAGAGAATGGCAGAGAGTGCAGGAGATACAATAGATGATGTTGGTAGAAGTGCAGGTGAAGGAGTCGGTGATGCGAAAGGGTCGGTGATGGGTGCTGGTGAGGAGGGTGGTGTTGATATATATATATATATATATATATATATATATATATATATATATATATATATATATATATATATATATATATACATATATATATATATATATACATATATATATATATATATATATATATATATATATATATATATATATATATATATATATATATATATATATATATATTTATATATATATATATGTATATATATATATATATATATATATATATAATTATATATATAATTATATATATATATATATATATATATATATATATATATATATATATATATATATATATATATATATATATATATATATATATATATATATATATATATATATATATATACATATATATATATACATATATATATATATATATATATATATATATATATATATATACTATGCAGATACATCTTGTTTATGGTCACCTTTTTTTCATTCGTGTTCCACATTTTTTTTCAAACAACGTTTCTATTGTTACAATTAATTATATTTACCTTTATATTTTTCATACTAGTATTACTAAAAACAAGACAGAAATGTTTTAGCTAAATACAAAGAAATTTTAAAATTTAAAATATTAACTTAAATTTAAAATAACTGAATTAGCGATGAAGCCTAGAAATGCTCGCCAGTGACTAAAAGCTGACTGCCGTGGGTGAATGATATATATTTATAAATAAACTTTGAAATGTCTGGTGAGCTGGTATTTTTCAGAAAATAAGGGAAATCTCGAACACAGAAAAGCAGTGAAAATAGCTTAGATGTTCGGTTAAATACCATTAGAAAACAGAAAGAAAGTGAGAATCAAATTCCACATTTCTCTTAAACACCGAGTATGCACTCTTGACCATTAATCTCAGCGGCGCATGATATCAGTTGCTATCTTTTATAACGCTAAATATCTTAAAAGGACAAAAATATAGTAATTTGTTAAAATGATCACCATTTTTTCGGCCCTTTAACTCACACCCTAGTTTTGACGAGAGGGTCTGGCAGTTAGCTTGAAATAAAACTAAAACTAGCACTAATGCCACGGTTTAAAGAGTAAACCACATAACTCACTTATTACATTCATAGCTTGGGGTCGATAAATTAAGTACCAGTTACACACTGGGTCGATGTAATCGACTTCATCCCTTTGTCTGTCCTTTTTGTCCTCTCTATGTTTAGCCCCCTGTGGGAAATTAAGAAATAGGAAACATTTCGTCTGCCTTTATGTTCTGAGTTCAAATTCCGCCGAGGTCGACTTTGCCTTTCATCCTTTTGGGGTCGATAAATTAAGTACCAGTTGTGTACTGGGATTGATCTAATCAACTGCTCCCCACCCTACAAACAAATTTCGAACCTTGTGCCTAGAGTAGAAAAGAATATTTGTTGCTCAATAGCTGATAATTCCGCTGAGATCACCAATAGTATTTCTAAATTTAACAATTATAACACAGATAACCCTTTCAAATACAATATTTAAATATAGTCAATAAGAATATATTAAAAGTATAATTTCTCTGTACTTAAGAGGATGTTTAAGTCTTATAATGTCAAAATACAGTTTATAAAATTGAAATACTTGTTCAAATTTTGGCACAAGGCCAGCAATTTCAAGGAACAGCTTAGTCAATGAAATTGAGCCCCAGTGCTCAACTGCTACTTGTTTTATTGATCTCGTAATGACGAAAGGCAATATCATCCTCAGCGGCATTTGAACTCACCGTCTTATAAAGTGGAGATATCAAAATATAAAGTGGAGATATGAAAATATTTCTATAAAATTATTTTTATAAAAAAAAAAAAATGGGGCAATTATATTTTTTGAAATATATTAAAATTATTAAGTTAATTCTTATCCAGTAACCCTATGACCAAAGCCGCTGTAGCTATGACCCTCCCAAAAGTCGTCATTATCTAACATGTTCAGTTCACGCAGTAGTTTAAAAACTCCTATGTTGGTTCGTAATAGAGTTTATAATAATTCCAAACAATGTGATATAATTCTCAGAAGGTATCAATCTAATAAATAATATTCAAGATGATGAAAAAACATTTTAATGCATTCTACTTTAACATATTAACATAGAAGAAAGATGTGGTGAGAGAAAAATATATATTGTCGTGAAATTGTTTGATATTTAAACAATTCTTCTTGTTTAAAAATATAAAATAAATTATCATTTATATTGATAATCGCTTTTAAAATTTTAGTTGAGTGAATGGAGATCAATTACTATAGTCGTTAGAATGTTGGCCAAAATAACTGTAATCTGGGTTCGACTCCAGATGAATTCAACTTTTCTTTGTATCTATACAATAGGTAAAATACCAGTCTGAGGTGGTGGTCGTATGGAAGCATTAGGCTTTGGGCAAGAATCCTTGCAGTATTTATTCTGGTTCTTTATGATCTGAGTTCAAATCCCACTGTGGCTTTCCTAAGTGGTAGACTTAGTCTACCATCTATTTTAACCCCGTCAACTGGTCCTCGGACTCCTTCTGACAGAGGATTTCTCAGTTGTATGCAATGATGTCAGGTCTCCCTTTTCAAAGACACCTTACTCCTTCCCGCTAAATATCGGAGACCCAGAAACACTAATGGGTCTTTTTCCCTAAGCTTATAAGTGAATGAACCAATTAATTTAGCAACCATAAAAAATGATTTACAAATTTTAAATTCAATTAGAAATCCCCTGAAAACTACCTAAAATACTGTATCATTAGATGAATATTTTTATCCCTTCAATTTCCATCAAATATTTTTGACATAGTTATAACTAAACTATACTTCATATTATATTCTGTTAATGTAAATGAAATTTTTACTTGTAATGTAGCACTGTAATATGTCTTAAGTGATTATTGACTATAGAATACTGCCTAGAACTAAAAGAAATTTCACTATAAAAGTATATTTATTTTTGAAATAGTCCTAATGAATGTTAAATGATGTAAATGTGTTAGTAAATTATTGGGTTGGTGCATAATTATTGTGGCTTCTTTTTTTTCCAACAAATTTTATTGAACAAAAACAATAACAAATGCATGGAAGGTGCTTGTAAAGACCTGAATATGACATACATAGGTGAAACATCTAGGAGCATTGCGGAACGACTAAACGAACATATGAGACAATATGACGACAAAAAAACAGTCCTCCATACTCTACCAACATGCCAAAGACCAGCATGGAGGCGACTTAGGTCAACTTGACATCCGCATCTTATCCAAGCACCCAAAAGACCCAATTCTAAAACAAATACGGGAGTACATCCTTATATATGAAACTTCCCCAATACTAAATAGGAAATATACATAGATATCATACGCCCATACTCACATTTTACACAGGTAAAGTAGAACAGTTGATGGGCTTTTATGCAGATAGATGTATGTATGTCTGTGAGTGCGGGTGTATGTGTGTGTGTGTGTGTGTGCATGCACATGTATGTATATGTAAACCAACAGGTCTACATACAGACGGGTAGGTACATAGGGTATATGAACAGACAACCACATACGCAAATAGAGACTGAAACACATGACCACATATACACACACACTTGTCCACACATATGAATATGTGCACCCATACATACAAACATGGTACATAGCAGCAAAACACACACACACACACTCAGACATGCACACACAAGGAGACAGAGGTACATACATACATGCAAACACACACATACATACATATATACATACACATACATATATACATATGCACACACAGAAACATACATACACACACATGCACACATACATGCATGCATACATACACACACACTGAGACACACACATGCGCAAAAACAAACAAAAGCAAAAACAGAACGCAGCGTAAATAACGGACAGAGTCAAGACTCTTGAAAAGCTTGCAAGACGCAACGAAAATTTTAGGAAAATAAAAATAAGAAATAAGTGGAAATTTTAACGGTGTGTGTGTGTTAAATTTTAAGGCACGAATAGAAAATGACTCTCCCCAGACACAACAGAACAATAACAACATTTAACAAGAACATCTTTAAATGGTGGTCTGAGCGTCTGCTAAGAAAATGGGAAGCAGTAATTGAAGTAGATGGTGAATATGCTCCGGAATAATCATTTAAAGATGTTTTTGTTAAGTATTGTTATTGTTTTTGTTGAATAAAATTTGTTGAAATAAAGCCGAAATAATTATGCACCAACCCAATACATACATACATACATACATACATACATACACACATACATACGTACGTACACACACACACACACACACACACATATATATATATATATATATATATATTGGGTTGGCACATAATTATTGCGGCTTTTTTTCAACATCTTTGAATGATGGTCTGACCGTCTGCCAAGCAAATAGCAAGCAGTAATTGAAGTAGATGGTGAATATGCTCCGGAATAATCATTTAAAGATGTTTTTGTTAAGTATTGTTATTGTTTTTGTTGAATAAAATTTGTTGAAAAAAAGCCGCAATAATTATGCACCAACCCAATAATTAAAATAACAACCACAATAATATTTACCAACGTCCGTTTCAGCCCGAGGTTTTTCTGTCTAAAAATGTATTTTAAGTTCAGCTTCTTCAAGCGGCGGAGAGATTGTGGATCTTGCAACTCTCGCTACGATATCATAAACTCCAGGATGAAGGTTATACATGTATGGGTGTTACCTGGTCAGGTGTGTTTCTGTTTGTTCAAAAGTGTGTATGTGTATGTATGTATCTAAATGTTGTAGTGTATACATATATGTGTGTGTGTGTGAATGTGTGTATATGTATGTCTGAATGTTGTGCATGTGTGTATATATGCTTGCATGTTGTGGTATGTTGTAGTGTATGTTTGATTAAAAGTATATGTATGAATATATGTGTATATTGCAGTGGTTGTTTATTTCTGTGTGTGTGTGTTAAAACATGTACAGACGCCACCTTTCTCAAATTACTCTAGACTGAATAATACCTCTCTCCGCATCTCTTATTCTCTTCTATATTCTCTCACTTACCCTCTCTCTCTCTCTCACTCTGTTTACGTCATCTTCAACGTTACCACCACCACCATTAGTGTATTAGTGTGTGTGTGTTACTGTAGATAATATCAAATTTGTCCTTACATTTTCAAATCAAACCGTCTTACGTTTTTAAAGAAATGTATTCAATTTCAACCGACATTCTTCATTGAAGAAAATAAAACCTGGGAAAAACCAGTGTATATATAATCCCTGAACGAATGTGTGTGTGTGTATAAATGTACAAATAATTATATGTATATTAGTATACATTTATGTAGAGAGATATGTAGATAGTTTGGTAGGTAGCTCGGTGTGTGTATGTGTGTATGTGTATATATATATTTATGTATATGTGTGGATATATTTACGAGTATATATATGTGTACGTTGGTATGTATTCATGTGTGCTTGGATGTATGTATATGTATGCGTGCATACATGTATGCATCTAGGCATGTATGCATGCACATATGAGTATGTGCATACATGCATTTGCTTCTACATACGTAGGTATATGTATGTATGCACATAATAATAGTAATTTTATGTATCAATATTTATATATATACATATATGTATATTTAGATACATACGCTCAAATATATACATTTGTATATGTTTGCATGCATGAACACAGATACAAGCACTGTTATTCATGTATATATATATATATATATATATATATATATATATATATATATATATATATATATATATATATATATATATATATATATATAAATGAGAATGTGTGTTTGTCTGTCTGTCTGTCTGTCTGTCTGTGTGAATCCCTAAAACTCGAGAACTACACAACTAATTTCATTCAAATTTTACACATGCCTTACTTAGGGTCTCGGTTGTGTTCTAGTAAAAAAAAAATTTTTTACTTCTTGCATAGTTCGAGCCCACAGCAACATAATATCTCCTCCACTATTTAAGTATTCAGTGTCAAAAGTGAAACAAAAACACTCATGTCAAATACTTTCACTTTAAAAATGAAACTATTCCACTAACTGAAACAATTACATTTTGATACTGTAATGACAGATACTTTCACTTTAATGGTGTATATATATGTATATATATATGTGTTAACTTCTTGCATAGTTCGAGCCCACAGCAACATAATATCTCCTCCACTATTTCAGTAATACGTGTCAAAAGTGAAACAATAACATCACTCTACTGTAATGTCAGATACTTTCACTTTAACACTGAAACTATTCCACTATTTCAGTATTACCTGTCAAAAGTGAAACAGTAACATGTCGCTACTGTAATTTCAAATACTTTCACTTTAATACTTTCAATTTCATATTGAAACTATTAAAGTGAGATTATACTCTCACATATATACAAGCATACTATAAGACCCAAGTTAAAAACATTCCCAACAATTCAACTTCTCTGGTTGACATTAACACCCCCACCCCCAATAAGGGCCTTCATTCCTACATTTTAGAGCTCCATGAGCTCCATTTTTCAGGAGCAAAATCCTTTTTACAAGTTCCAGAAGACTGAAATTTTGGAATATACGCATAAAGATCAATAGTATGGGATACATGTCTCATGATTAGAATTTTTTTAGGGTGTGTAAAGAGGGAATGAACCCTCATGTGCAATTTTCATGAAATTCGAATCATATGTATTCCAGTTTCTTACAGAAAATATAACAAAAAATTCTCATTCTTCTAGTGCATGTAACACGGGCAACGCCGGGTATCTCTGCTAGTACTTTATATAAACATGCTTTACGTATCCTATAAGTTAAAACAGCAGGTATCATTAACATGAAAATGTGATCCGATAGAGGTAATCGGAATTCAGATTCATAATAAGCATCAAAAATTAACTAAGAAAAGTCAATCAGCAACTCTGATGATTAAAAAAGCTTCATTTTGTTGACCAGTGTAATTAAACCGGAGAAAAAATTAAGTAAAATGTTTTGTAGATATTTTCATAGTCTTTCAATAGCAAACTTTTCCATAGTCTTCAGGCAGTCTCTCTCTCTCATTCTATTTCTTATACATATCAACTCATGTGTTATTTGTCTATCTTCTATATATATATATATATATATATATATATATATATATATATATATATATGCTGTACCCATATATGCTTGTATGTATACATATAGATGTCGGTATGTACATATATATATGGATATATGCATATAATTATATATTATTCATGTTATTATATATATATATATATATATATATATATACCTACATAGTTACATATATACACACACACATGTATGTATGTATATATATATATATATATATATATATATATATATATATATATATATATATATAATAACATGAATAATATATAATTATATGCATATATCCATATATATATGTACATACCGACATCTATATGTATACATACAAGCATATATGGGTACAGGACATCACAAAAAACGTTAAACACAATGAGAAACGAAAACATAAAGACGAAGACAGAAAACTAACTTTATTTTCAAACAACAAGAAAAGCAAACAGAGAAACAAGACAAGCAACATAAAGAATATTACCCTTCTTCAGTTGTCCCTTCTCTATCTTCTCCGCGTTTCGAAGGCAAGGACAATACGCGACTTCGTTGGAGCAGCCTTCCCACAAGCAACAAATTAATTAAAATTTGGAAATTTTGGCGGAGGGTGAAAGTGTAAACAAGAACAGGACAGTGAGAACAAGACAGTAAAAACAATACAGAACAGTGAGAACAAACGGTAAGGGCTGTTAGGCCAAGACGATAGAAAAAATTATTTTGAACGCTAATTAGAAAGTGAAAAAATTAGGCGGCGAGCTGGCAGAAACGTTAACACGCCGGACGAAATGCTTTGTAGTATTTCGTCCGCAGCTGCGTTCTGAGTTCAAATTCCGCCGAGGTCGACTTTGCCTTTCATCCTTTCGGGGTTCGATAAATAAAGTACCAGTTACGCACTGGGGTCGATGTAATAGACTTAATCCGTTTGTCAGTCCTTGTTTGTCCCCTCTATGTTTATCCCTTTGTGGGTCAAGGCGGAGGAGGAGTGAGAGAGGGAACGGTGAAAGGAAGAGAAGAATCGAGGAGGGTTGGGAGAGAAAAACAGAAAGGATGATGAACAAGAGACGGAGAGTGATATGGACAGGGAAGTGACAGCAATTGTAGTAGAGTGCGCAGTAGAAAATATTAAGATAAAACTTACTTGGAGGCAATGCGTGGCGTTCGATCATATAATAACATAAATAATATATAATTATATGCATATATCCATACATATATGTACATACCGACATCTATATGTGTACATACAAGCATATATGGGTACAGGACATCACAAAAAACGTTAAACACAATGAGAAACGAAAACATAAAGACGAGGACAGAAAACGAACTTGTTTTCTAACAACGAAAAAAAAACAAACAAACAAACAGAGAAACGAGACATGCAACATAAAGAGTACAATCCTTCTTCGGTTGTCCTTGCTTCATCTACTCCACGTTTAGAAGGCAGGGACAATACGCGACTTCGTTGGAGCAGTCCTTCCCACAAGCAAATTAATTAAAATTTGGAAATTTTTGCGGAGGGTGAAAGTGTAAACAAGAACAGATGTATGTATGTATATATATATATATATATATATATATATATATATATATATATATATATACATATACACTAGCAGAGATACCCGGCGTTGCTCGTGTTACATGCAGTTGAAGAATGAGAATTGTGTGTTATATTTTCTGTAAGGAACTGGAATACATATGATTCGAATTTCATGAAATTTGCACATGAGGGTTCTTTCCCTCTTTACACACCCTAAAAAATTCTAATCATGAGACATGTATCCCATATTATTGATCTTTATGCGCATATTCCAAAATTTCAGTCTTCTGGAACCTGTAAAAAGGATTTTGCTTCTGAAAAATGGAGCTCATGGAGCTCTAAAATGTAAGAATGAAGGCCCTTATTGGGGGTGGGTGTGTTAATGTCAATCAGAGAAGTTGAATTGTTGGGAATGTTTTTACTTGGGTCTTATAGTATGCCTGTATATATGTGAGAGTATAATCTCACTTTAATAGTTTCAGTATGAACTTGAAACTATTAAAGTGAAAGTATTTGAAATTACAGTAGTGACATGTTACTGTTTCACTTTTGACAGGTAATACTGAAATAGTGGAATAGTTTCAGTGTTAAAGTGAAAGTATCTGACATTACAGTAGAGTGATGTTATTGTTTCACTTTTGACACGTAATACTGAAATAGTGGAGAAGATATGATATTACTGTGGGCTCGAACTATGCAAGAAGTTAAAAAATTTTTTGGACTAAGACACTACATAGACCATAAAAGGATTTTGCTCCTGAAAAATGGAGCTCATGGAGCTGAAAAATGTGGGAGTTAAGGCCCCTATTGGGGGTGGGTGTATTAATGTCAACCAGAGAAGTTGAATTGTTGGGAATCTTTTTAACTTGTGTGTAATATGTATTGTCTGAATTGCTTTGAAATAGGAAATATATGTATGTTCATTGGGTTTGTAAAAGAGAGCAAAGCTACAGGAAAGCAAAGGACGAATGATCATGATAATCAGTCAGCTACCCTAGCCTAGTTGTTACTACTCCCCAATGTAGGATTCCTCACTATACAGGTGACAGGCACAGCTGTAAGATGCATGACGGATCTATAGCAATTGGAAGGGCATGACCAAATTGAAATAACAACGCGTGACGCTTGGAGTAAAGGGAAATGAAAGTGTCCCTCTGGAGTTTGCAAATGACCACTATACCGATAGGTAACTGTGCAGAAAAAATTTATAATCGATAACTGTCTTAGAACAACCAGTCACTCATCTGGGAAGGCCTTGAAATCAATGTTGTCAACTGGGGACTATGTGTGTCGCAGTGATAATAAAAAGACTCAAAGGAGGTCTGCAACGAAATAATTTTACTCAACACTTTGCAAGTGAATCAGTGGAGGCAAAGATGCGTCTCATTTACTTGACAATTTATGCACCGCATTGCAGAAATCACAATGTAAGTATATCTGAAAGGGTAGTCTTACACTGTTGTACCGTTGAATTACAAATAATGCTCATCTGTTATGTTCGGGTGACCTTATAGCTTCCAATGGTACAACTGTATTCGTCTTTGCTTAGGAAAAATGACTAAATTGTGGGTGTGAAGTCCTCATGAAGGAGTCTTTATAACTTCTAAGTAGAAGAAATTTTAGAAACATTACTTTATTTGTGTGTAATATGTATGGTTACAATTTCATGAACATGAAAAATATATGAATTTTCATGGGGGTTATGGCCGTTATTCATAGAATATAATTTCCAAATTTCATAAAGATCCATTCAGTACTTTTGACGTAGTTTTGGATAAGAAAACAAATTACTAATGTGTGTGTTTGTGTGCATGTGTATGTGTGTGTGTGATGGGTGTATATATGTATAGATATCTGTATGCATGTATATATATGTATATATGTGTACATATTACATGTACATCTATATATATACATCTACACATATGTATACATATACATCTCTCTCTCTCTCTCTCTCTCTCTCTCTCTCTCTACATATATATACACCATTAAAGTGAAAGTATTTGACATGAGTGTTTTTGTTTCACTTTTGACACGTAATACTTAAATAGTGGAGGAGATATTATGTTGCCGTGGTCTCGAACTATGCAAGAAGTAAAAAAATTGTTTTGACTAAAACACAACGGGACCCTAAGTAAGGCATGTGTAAAATTTGAATGAAATTGGTTGTGTAGTTCTCGAGTTTTAGGGATTCACACACACACACACACACACACACACACACACACACACACACACACACACACACACACATACACAGACAGACAGGGAGACAGACAGACAGACAGACAGACAGACACACATTCTCATTTTTATATATATAAATGATTTCACAGTGGTTGAAAATATTAAGTTGCAATAATATACTATTCCTGTTTATCTCATCTAATTCTCTTTCTCAGGTTTTGAGGCATTGTGTAGGCTATGGACACTGCCTTACTTTCTTTGACTAATTAATTAGCATGCTTTATGCATAAATACTTTATATGCATATATATGTGCATTAGTCTATGATTGTTATATGCGCATACTGCATGCACATATATATGTTTATATATATATATGTATATTATATATATGTGTGTTTGTGCATGTGTGTTTGTATATGTTATTTGTGTGTGTGTGTGTGTGTGCGTGTGCGTGTGCGTGTATTCGTACATATATACAAACATGCATAAAAACAACACAACAGTCCCTAAAAGCATACTTAAATACAATATATCTCAAAATAACGAGGGGGATATCTGAGTGGATTTTGACATCAAATTACCAATTGAACCCCGATGGATCCAGATACACTCCAACCCTGGCCATTTTGCTGGTTTACTGTCTGTTCAATGTCAAATTTTTTTTCATCAGCGAACACTAGTCAGGGCAGCATGCCTTCAACGATCTCATGAATGCTAAGACGATTCCTTTCCAGTCTCCTTGTAGAGTTGTATGATTGTACTTCAGTTTATAGCCATTATCTAATCTATAAATCTGAATTTATTTAGTCTGAAGCAAACAACTGGAATTAATTCCATCCTTTTCAGCTGATATAGGCATGGAATTTGGCTGAAAGAAATGTTCATATTTGGTCATAGAACAAGGAAAGTCGTTACCCCAAATCCAAAACTTGTGCATTAATTCTCTCCCTCACTCCCTCTCTCTTCCCTTCTCTCTCCCCTTCTATTTCCCCTTCTCCCGTCCACTTGTTATCGAGGAAGACCATTGCTGACCTTCAGGAACATTGTCCGTTCGAGGACTAACTTATATTTTGCATTTGCAGCTCTGTTGGTGCCTAACGAGCCCTGCTCTTGACAAGTATACACGACTCCAATCATTGCAGACCAATCTTTCCCCATTCACTACACCAGCAGTGCGCTTTCAAGCAGCACATTTAAGTTCTTCATGCAGAATACGTGTTCTCTCAAAAATGTCGACCCCCTCTTTAACCGGCTTCCGCTTTCTGTGGCGATGACAGGCATTGTTCTCCCAGTCAGTCTTCTGCATATCACAGTCCTTTAATGAGGCCTTAAATCACTGCCTTGGTTTCTGCTGGGGTCTCTTTCCATTGACAAGTTCTCCATATAGCATCTGCTTAGGGATCCTGCTATCCTTCATTCTAATAAGGTGTCCAGTCCAACGTAACACAGTGCTTGTGCACCATTGCCTCAATACACAAGATATCAGCTGTCCTCGGGACCTGTGTGTCCGGGGTTTTTAAATTCCAGCCAACATTCAGAGTGTGTTTGCGACATCTCTGATGAAAGTGTTCAAGGAACCTTACATGACGTTTGTAAAGAGTCCAGATAGCCGTTGAGCCTGCACTAGGTTCATCTGACCTTTCAACAGGTCTTGTTTTTAATCCTGCTGGGTTTCTAGCAACCCTCCTCATCTGGATATCTAGGTGGGGGTACCAGTTTAGTTGCTGACAACCCGACTGTGCAACAGGTTCTACTGGATTCCATGTTACCAGTAGCAATTATGAGAGCCTCATAAGTGACCTGACATACATACATACATACATAAATACATACATAAATACATACATATATACATACATATATTCTTACAAACATACATAAATGCATACATACATATTTGCATACGTACAAACACATATATACATACATGCATACGCACATATACATACACACATACATGTACATACATTTACATACATATATATACATATCATACATATACGTACATATACATACATACATACATACACACATACATACGCATATATACATACATAAATACATATATACATACAAACATACAGAGATGCATACATAAATATATACATGCATGCATACACACATACATAAACATATATACATACACACATACATACATACATACATACATACATACATACATATATGTATGTATACGTAAATACATACACACATACATGCAGATTCATACATACGTACATGCAAACACACATACATACACGTATATATGCAGATACATATGCACCACCAATCCTAAACGTATTAGTTTTCTGATTCAGTATTTTGTCTGACATTTCAAATCAGGATAAAAATTCTTAAAATATTTGAAACGAACTCAAAATAAAGAAACAGGTTAGATATTGATTGTTGTATAACAAAATAAGATAGCAGAGAGTGTAAAGTAATATTTATGTTGAATGATTTCACAGTGAAAACGTGACTGACATCTCAGGTGTGGCAGTATCAGTTGACGATATGAATTTACCCCAGGTGTGTCCATCATTCTCTTCTCATTGATTTAAGAAAAGTGATCCTGTCTAAAATTAACGATGATTGTCTTGATGGTTACGATGGTGGTGGTGGTGTTTTGTGCATGTGTGTGTGTGTACTTGATCTGATAAAATGGCTAAATTGCAGCCACACATATATTGTCTCGGATATACACATGACTGCATCATGCTGACACCATACAGCACTGGTTTGATGTGTGTCGTGTGAAATGCGGCCACGTCTACCTCTTGTGCTATCTCTAGTGAACATTTGATTCTAGTGAGTTCTAATTTTAGATGTTGTTGTCCAGCTCCCAGATCATCTCTCATCGAGAAATCATTAGCTTAAAAACGTTCTAGCCTTGACCATCCTGTCTTTTGGGTATGAGTAATATTGAAATTACATTATCTACAATAACCTTTCTTATAACAGTAAGGCTTGAGCTGAGCGAGGTTTAGCTACGTTTTCTATCAGGTCATCACGATAGCCAATTGACAGCTTTGCAGTAATTGTTGCAGTTCTGTATGTTCTAAGATCAAATCCAGCTGAAGTCAAATTCTTTCAGGGTCAATAGATAAACGACTAGATATGGCTACCTCACCTGGGAACTGCACTGATCCCATTAAGGGCCCAACGCGAGGCATTTGAATAAATCACTGAGTTTTAGGACAGCTGCTAATCACATGCATGATGTCTTCCACAGAAATATGACAGCCTACACATGCGGTTGCATCTTGTGATTACAAGAGCGTCACCGTCTCTCTTGTTGACCAGGAACTCTGTGGCAACCTTGCGTTCTTGGATTGCAAATGCATATCCCTCAAAGTGTGATGTGATGTAGTTGTCTTGTATTCAGTAGAGGATGTGCTTCAAGTCAATTCTACTGGCTTCTTCAAGCTTCCGGGGAACATATCCATGCATGGCCTTTTTCGTATACTGAGTGATTTCCATTCAGGTCTTCTCTGAGATAAGAGATCCCAGCTGTTTTGGAGGCTGTATAAGAGAGCATCAGGAAGAGAGTACTTCTTGAGGAGTTCACTGCCAACTCGTACAATGTTGCTCTCTTCACTTTCAACCCTGCATTAATATATTTATTTTTGGTGCCTGAGTGATACTATATGGCATTCAAAGGCCGTCTTCACTGATCTAAGGCCTCTACCACCTTCATTTCTTCTTAGAGCCTGTCAGCATCACTGTTTCTGTGGAAGTTCCCAGTTGTTGTCAGGATTTTTCAGGTTTTGATATCTATGGAGTGGATTTCCTCTACAGATCAATCAAATATCCCAAATATTAGGATCAGCAGTGTTACTGCAAATGCATTGTGGGATATTGCTTTGTTGTAAGTGGAGAGTTCTGACTGCCATATTTTCCTAAGTCTGGTGTAATTTTCTTGGGTCATTCTACCTTTATTTACAGTGCTTTCATATGATACATTTTCGTATATGCTTAGGTACTTGTAACATTCTTTGTGTGGAATGGGGGGGGGGGGGAAGCAGAGAGACTGTTGATGCACAGATTTTTGGTTTGGGGGACTGACTTTCCTCGTTCTATAGCCAAATATGAACATTTCTTTTGGTTAAATTCTATGCCCCTTTTTTTTTTTTTGGCATTGTTAACATTTTCAGCATAAATCTTCAGGTTGTCTACAAAGAAATTATAAGTTACATTAATATTTCTAGCAGTTGAAGATCCTTGCATGTAACCATTTGTTTTCTGCAGTAGGATCGATAATGGATTCAGTGCCAAAAGGAAAAGAAGTACAGAAAGACTACCTCCCTGGAATATTCCCTTTGAAATACCTATACTATCAGAAACAGTTATTCTGTTCTCAGTTGTAAAGGTAAGAATTATTTTCCATATCTTTCTGAGTCTCTCTATAGCAGCAATTAAAGGTAGTAGGTACTTTTTGCCAGATGTAGGCACTTAACAGCCATGAATGAGGGCTAGAGTTGAATGCCTTCTTATAGTTAAGCCATACAGTCACAAGGTTTCTACATTGTTTTCTTACTTCAGACAGTACAGCTTTGTTTATTAAAAGTTTCCTACACTCCCTTCTTTCCACCAGCCTGCTCATCAGTCACAATGTTATTTGACTCACAATGGTCCTGGAGGATTTGGTTGAGGCAACTTGTGTACAAAGAGCTTGGAGTTTCCTGCCATCTCGGTGATTTCATTTTTGGTAACAAGATTTGTCCTTGCTGTAGCAAGCCAATTTGGTATATCAGTCTGTTCTTCTATAGTCCTTTTGAACATATATATCGATTGGTTTCTATAAAATGTCAGCTTCTTGTACCAATATCCAACTATTAGGTCCTTTCCAAGTGCCTTCCCATTTTGCAGTTTTTCTGCTGCTACAGCAAAGGTTTCTGCATCAATTCTGTATGCTTTACTGTTAGTGTTGGTACAGTATTCTTTCTCAGTTGTATTTAACCATGATGCATTCAGGTTGAAGTCCCCCTTTTCATTCCAAATTTTTGACCAGAATGATTCTAGAGCTTCTGGGGAAGGAACTTTCTTAATGGTAATGTTTTCCTTCCTTGTCTCTCTGTATAATGCTTGTGGGTTGGAAGCAAACTCACGATTGATATTGGCTTGTTCAAAAATTTGCATGTGATAGCGAAGTTTCTCGCTCGTCGTCCTGAGTTCATGTTTTAAAGTTTTTTGAGAAGCCTAATTTCTGAAGGCTGGTATTTAGGCAGTGTGTTACATATCCACAGGGCCCCAATATTTACAGGTATAAGCCTGAACTTGTAATCTGGATAGATTAACTGCATATTTCTCAATAGTACAGTGTAGGTATTCTCTTTTTCACTGATCTTCAGATTTATATTAACATCTGTTGGACAGCTAATTTCCACAACTATACACAATTTCTCTTCTCTATCCCAAATCATTATATCAAGTCTGTTGTACTTACATTTTACTGAGGTCTTCATTGGGACATTCCACCAGTACTCCTTTTTATTATGAGTGGCTATAGTTTCTACCATATTGTGGGTTCTTATTTCTTTGTCCGCAGGGTTATCCTTCTGACAGATTTCATTATAGAGTGTCCTTGCTACAACACCATGTCTCATCGGTAGAGAACCGTGATGATGTTTTCAGACAATGATATGTGATGTGGCTGATATTGTCAGTGTTAATTCCACAAAGTAGGCATCGGTTGCCATATCTTACTGCTTTTCCTGCATCTCTACCCCTTTTGTGCATCAGGTATTTGGTTGATACTTCTTGTTCTTGGATTGCAAATGCATACCCTTCAAAGTGGGAGGTAGTTATACGGCTATTGGTCCATGAGAGACTGCTTTGATGATCAATGTTACTATCATCTCTGAGCTATTTACTAACATACTATGTATGTATGTACATATGTGTGTGTATATATGTATGTATGTATGTATGTATGTATGTATGTATGTATGTATGTATGTATGTATGTATGTACGTACGTACGTATGTATGTATATATGTATGTATGTATGTATGTATGTATGTATGCATCTATCTATCTATCTATCTATCTATCTATCTATCTATCTATCTATCTATCTATCTGTCTATATATATATACCCACACATATATCAGGTCATCCCATAAATAATGGAATTTTTTAATACTTTTATTTTTCAAAATTTAAATAAGTAAAGTTCTATTTTAATGTAAAATATACCTTCCTTCATTTTCTACAATGCTCTTCCATCTATCTAATCTAAGAGAAATATGACTGTAAGACTACCTTTCTCTTTATAAATGTCCCAGAAATGCCACACTGCCTTGGCTTTGTTGTTTCATTTTATTCAACACATACACACTCACACACGACCTGCATTAGACCCCTCACTCATACTATTATCGAACCAGGAGTCTAACAGTGGTCCTTCTGTACCACCTATGTAGCCTTACCTGCCATATAGGTCTTCTGGATATCAAAACCTCACAAATTGTGTGTGTGTGTGTGTGTATTTGTATGTATGTATGTATGTATATATATATATATATATATATATATATATATATATATATATATATATATATATATGAAAGTATGCATGTATATGGAGATAAATTACGTTGGTGGATTTGTGCAACAGGTAAATTGCTGCACAAGGTGACTCTTTCGATGTAGATGGGTAAATAAGTTATTTTTTTATTAAAAATAACTAATTGGTGAACCTTTTAACTCCATCTCGTGGATACAATCCGGATGACCATGTATTATTTTGTCTGTGGCCACTTTGGTGCATCCAAGAAATCCATTTGGTACTTGTGTGACAGCTGGAAGCATCTGAGCAGATATTTAAGGCTTTTGCACCCTCTCTTCTAATGGCCTGTCCCTATATAGCCCTTGCATTCATTTAACAGACCTTTCTAGTCATTTCCTTGCTTTAAGGTGTAAGTGCATGCAGATTTTTTTGTTTTATGTATGTATTTTCATAAAAATGGCTGCACATCTAGACATGCTCATATATATTTAAATGGTAAACTTTTGGAAAGTTCTATAGATTCTTACAATTCTGGTGAGAGATTGGATCTGTAGTCTTTGAATTAGCTTTCTCCCTTCTGTCTGTCTGTATGTCTGTCTGTATGTATGTATGTATACAAATGCACAAACACACATATATATAATATACATATATATATATAAACATATATATGTGCATGCAGTATGTGCATGTAACAATCATAGACTAATGCACATATATATGCATATAAAGTATTTATGCGTAAAGCATGCTAATTAATTAGTCAAAGAAAGTAAGGCAGTGCCCATAGCCTACACAATGCCTCAAAATCTGAGAAAGAGAATTAGATGAGATAAACAGGAATAGTATATTATTGCAACTTAATATTTTCAACCACTGGTGGGATAGTGTGTAAAGTTAATCCAAAGAGTATGTCATGGGTGGAGTGTCTTTGATTTTAGATTTGAAGGATCTGAGCTGAATTTTGACAACTACTCCAAAACCGACCTTTCCTTGCAAAAAAGGACCACCACTATCACCATGACCCCAACCACCATCACTTCTGCAACCTACACCACCACCACCACCACCACCACCACCACCACCTGCATCATCAACACTACCACAACCACAACTACAACCAACTGACACATTTCTGCTCAGACCAATGATAAAAATTTTAACAAAATGTCAGGCTTTTATTTGTCATGTTTAAAAAAATTTTAAATGGGCTTCATATATTCTCCATACATAGGTGTGTGTAAGTGTGTGTGAGTATGTATATGTTTGTGTGTGTGTATGTGTGTACACATGTGTGTATAAGTACATGGTGGTTGTCTACTCCTTATGCAGAGTTTGACCACCTCCTGTACCTACACCTTAGCACCATCATGGCGTCTGATGTGGATTTTAAACCAAACAGTGTGCTGAAAAGACACCCACACAGATTGCACATCCGATTTGGACCACCAAGAGTTGCAGATAAGTTCTGATCTTTGTGGATTTTAAAATGTCTTTTGAGGCCACCATTGAATTTGTAAACCTTCTGGCATACACTGCATTCAAATGTTTGCACAGACATATAGGCAGATTAGTTGGTGCAGGTTCGTTTTCCATGGGTTCGCAGATGAGATTTGAGCTCAGCAAAAGAAAGGCATGGTTTGTCACAGACTGCACACAAAAAGGTCATTGTCATTCAACTTCTTGGTCGTTACTTTCTTCCTTAGATGTCTTTTGAGTCTTACAAGAGTTATCCTGGCCTCTTCAAATGCTTTCACTCCACTCCACACTTGTGTTTGCCATCAAACTTGATCCAAAGCAAGGGTTTCTATGTCTTCTGGATCCATTCTAAGTGACATCATAGTCGTCTTTATGCTGTCCGATAGCATTTCCCCTCTGCAAGCCCACCATAAAACAGCTGTTTTAGCATGCGTTCATCTACCATTCGAACAATATGGCCACACCATCTCATTTGGTTCCTCAAAATCATAGCTTTAATTGAGGTGATTCCTGCAAATGAAAGGTTATCTGTGTTTAGAGTAAAAGAACTCCATTTAATTTTTAAAATGTGACGAAGGCATTTTTGGTGGAATTGTTCTAACAATTTAAAATGCTTTCAAAACAAGTCCAAGTTTCAAAGGAATACAACAGGGATTGTAAGACAAATGATTTGTAAAGAGCCAGCTTTGTATTCTTATTTATATGTCACTGGCACCAAACACATGACTCCAAGCCACCAAATGCTTTTGCTGCCCTTTGAATTCACAGCTGTATTTCTGTATCAAGATTTCCATCATTTTGAACAGAGCTTCCAAGGTAGATGAACGAATCGACAACCTCAACCAACTTATCCTTAACAAATATTTTAGTGGGGTTACAAACAGCATCACAGGTAGGTTGATGCATTACAACTGTTTCTTTCAAGTTGATGGTCAAGCCAAAATCATCACAAGCCAAGTCAAAAGAGATTGCAGACCTGTTTCAGAATGGCTGACAACATCGCAAGCGTCAGTGTATAAAAGTTCACTAATGGGAACTTTTGCCGTAGGAGTGGCTGTGTGGTAAGTAGCTTGCTTACGAACCACATGGTTCCAGGTTCAGTCCCACTGCGTGGCACCTAGGACAAGTGTCTTCTACTATAGCTTCGGGCCGACCAAAGCCTTGTAAGTGGATTTGGTAGACGGAAACTGAATGAAGCTCGTCGTATATATGTATATATGTATATATATATATATATATATATATATATATATATATATGTATATATATATATATATATATATGTATGTATATATATATATATATATATATATATATATATATATATATATATATATATATATATATATATATATATATATATATATATATATATATATGTATGTGTGTGTATATGTTTGTGTGTCTGTGTTTGTCCCCCCAACATCGCTTGACAACCGATGCTGGTATGTTTACGTCCCCATAACTTAGTGGTTCATCAAAAGAAAACCAATAGAATAAGTACTAGGCTTACAAAGAATAAGTCCTGGGGTCAATTTGCTTGGCTAAAGGCGGTGCTCCAGCATGGCTACAGTCAAATGACTGAAACAAGTAAAAGAGTAATGAGTGAAGTAAAAAGCTTCATTTTGAATTTCCGTCTGGTCAGATTAAAAACATACATACATACAGGCACATAGTTTTTCAAACAATTATGAAAAGCTGAGGTCATACTAAATGGAATTGAATTATACTTTGAAAGGATAAATTGTAAACAACATTCAAGGTTAAAGAAATTCATGTCAGTTAAGGAGTGGCGTGATATTGAGTGAATTGTAACAAAAGATGATAGAATGTATAGATAAATAAAATTCCGCGAAAAACGGATTGAATAGCCTTAATGGCCAAGATGACTTACTTCCTGCTTATTACAAATATATAACTAGGAAACTAAAATCAATTTATTCATTCCACCGAGAGGACTTGAAACTCGATGTCTCCAACTGAAAACCTCGAAACAAACTTACTAAGCTGAAAACCTTAAAACTCAAACGTATTAAACTGAAAACTTCTGATTCATGGTAAAGAAAATATTTTCTTGTCTTAAATCTTGTCACATATCGTTTAACGTCCGCTTTCCATACTAGCATATAATATTTTATCTTTTACTACTCAAAGCTGCGGCCATGCTGGGGCACACTGTCATTATTGAGAACCTCCTCTGATATGTGGCGTTTGGTGAATAAGGGAGTTTGATGTCATTGCCCTCATTTGCTCCCCCTGTCACAAGATAGGTTCATCCAGGATTCTCAACAGGAAGAGGTCCAGTTTTCTTTTGAAAACACTTACATCCACTTTGTGTAGGTCCCTCATGCTCTTTGGGAGAATATTAAAAAGCTGTGGGCATTTGAAACCCAGGCTGTTGCAGTAACTGGTCCTGAAATGTGATGGCAGTGTTGGGATCTTTGGCACTGTGCAGTGGTGACCCGTTCTGGCATTTGTGTAGCTTCTTCCAGATGTATATTACTGCATATCTTCCCCATCTTCACTTTAGGGAGTGGAGTCTTACCTGTTTCAGCCCTCCCCAGTAGCTGCGCTGTTGCAATGAGATGATCTTTTTGTAGCTTCACTGGATTGCTTCAAGGTCCACTGTTAATTTTACACTGTGGGGTGACCATTGTTAGGAGCAGTAGTCCAGGCAGCTGCGGATGAATGTCCTCCAGCGGACCATCATGGTTTCTTTGTCTCTGGTTCTGAAGGTTCTCAGGAGCCATCCAGCCAGCCGTCTGCACTTTGTCGTCATCTTGTTAAAGTGCACTTGGAAAGAGGTATCATCACTCATGTCGATACCCAGATCACAAATGAGATTGTAATCCCCCACTGAGCCAGTGTACCCTGTATGTTTTCCGTTCAATTTTGGGTGCTGGTAGTGCAGGGCTTGAAATTTTCCAGCATTAAACTGCATATTATTGTCCTCAGCCCATCTGTAAATTGCCTCCAGCTACTGCTGCAGGCATGCAACATCGATTAGTTTGAATCTAACATTAAATGAAGGAAATCAGTTGCATTTTGTGGCCAGTGAAATATTTCTGAATCAATATTGGGTAATTGAAATCACGAGTATGAAAACATAGGTGACTGTTTTCATAGATTCAGCTCTAAAAAGTTTCGAGGATGGTAAATGTTGATGTGCTTTTATGTCGCAGAAAAATTCCTCTTGTGACTGGTTTAAATCTTCGCAAGCAATTTCTGAAAAGCTTGAGCAAGCATAGGCCATCACACCACCTCCATGGTAATTAAAGAGGTCTTTGTGAAACAAAATGTAGCCAGCCATGCTAAAAACACCATTGCACAGTAAGGAATGTATCCAGGTTTAACAAATGAGATTGGAATCAGTACTTTTAACTTAAGAATCAAAAATAGTGAACTTTTTTGCATAAACTGTGGTTTTTTTTAAACAATAATTTGTATTTCGATTTAAATCTGTCATGGTTCATGGAAGAGGATGTATCGTTATTGTTTAGTTTCCTGGGTCTTTTCCAGTGTTACCCATTGTTAGTTCAATATCCTCAAACCAGTTTGCATTCCTTTCTAATCTGATATTGAGTCATGATTTAAGAGACTTACAATATGTAATTTCAGGTGTGTATCTGACGAAGAGCTCAATTTATCACACCTGTCCTTATAAGAGGCTAAACAGTATGCACATAGCTCTGTAGAAGGTGAATCTAACGAGTTTGGATTTTGATCCAATCAACTGGGGCAAAGAAAATTGTTTTGGAGGAACACATTTGAAGTTGACAAGGTGTCAGAAAATGTTTGTAGATCAATAAACATGGACTCAGCTATAATTAGGGGCAGGTTTGTATGCAGGGCAAACCTAGACTGAAGTGTTTTGCTAAAGAACTTTACACATTGCCTTGTCCAGGAATTGAAACCACAATTTTACTCTATGAGTCCAACAGCCTAACCACTAAGCTATGCACCTCACTCTGGTCAGTCTGGTGTCTCATAATGTTCTGTACTGTTAACATAAAACAAGCATGTAATATTTGTTAGAAATGAATGCTATAGGTGGGATGTGTTTTTATATTTTTCCACAGATGTATGCTTTGTGAAGTGAATGAACCCTGTGCACATACTGTGGTATGCGAAAATTGTGGCAAAATTCAACTTAAAAGATGCCCCAAGTGTAAAACACGTATAGAAAGCAAAATGAGAGCTGGTAAGAATATGATTTGATGATCTGTCTGTTTGTCACATGACTTTATGGTATGGAATAATGTTGTGTCGACCCAGATCTGTCATAATCTGACAGATGTATGATAAAAGATGTCCCAGATGTCTTTTCTCTTTGTTAGTATATCCATGACTACATCCACTTAATATTGTCTTTATCCAAGTTGGAAACTTGTCACACATCAAAAGAGTACTGTCTGCAACGTAAGACTAATACATCATTTTACTGAAATATAAATGAAATATCAATAAATCTCCAAGGTCCCATCAGTAAATATCAACTGTTTACATTTTTCAGCTTTTATATGAGGTTAATGATTTATAAGTATCTTGGGAAACTGATAATTAAGGACAACAGTACTTCCTACAACATCAGAGTCAGCTTTGTAATGTAAGAATTTCAATGACAATATCTCAACTGAGAGATTAAGGATCTGACTCTTAACAAGTCTCACTGTTAATTCAGTTGTTTTGGAATGTTGGTAAAATGTGACATGGAAAAATTACAACATATTCTACAAAGCTGTCCTCTTTATGATTTTATCATCTTAAAGTTTTCAGCTGGAGTCGTTTGATATAAAGATGTCATCTCTCATTGGGTTGTGTACCCAGATTGTCTCAAGTTAGAATATATACATCGTCTCATCGTTGTCATCACTGTTTAACATCCGTATTCCATGCTGGTATGGGTTGGACAGTTCAACATGGAGCTGAGCAGATTCCAATTGTCTGTTGTGGCATAGTTTCTACTGCTGGATGCCCTTCCTAACACCAACCACTTTACAAAGGGTGCTGGGTGCTTTTTACCTTTACAGGTGTGTTTAGGCAGCACAGACAGTCATGGGTGAATTTTATGTGGCACCGGTACCTGCAAAACACAAGACTGTATGTTTGAACACAGAGGTTTTACTTTGCTTGATGTGTTATTTTGAATACGGCAAATTGCCACATCTCCCGATTCCATGTCATTTCCTCACTAAGGCCCAGCATCTAAAGATCCTTTCTCACCATCCTGCGTCTTACTGGGTCTATCCTTTTCACAGGTCCCCTTCACAATTAAAGTTTGGCACTTCTTTACGCAGCTGTCCTCATTCATACGCATCACATGACCCAACCAGCACAGTCTTCTCTCTTGCACACAACATCTGATACCTCTTACACCCAGTTTTCCTCTTAAATCATTTACAGTGTTGTGCATGTGCACTGGCATTACCCATTCAGCAGAGCATGTTAGCTTCATTTTTTTCAAATCTTTACAAGTCCTCTGTAGTCAAAGTCCATGTAACATAGCTGTACGTACACAGCCATCATACAATCTGCCTTTCACTCTGAGGGAGAGGCTCTTAGTTACCAACAAAGTTAGAAGCTCTCTGAACTTTGCCAAGCTAGTTCTCATTGTAGCAACTACACTTTTAGAACTTCCTCTACCA
Source organism: Octopus bimaculoides (assembly GCF_046866305.1). Taxonomy (NCBI): domain Eukaryota; kingdom Metazoa; phylum Mollusca; class Cephalopoda; order Octopoda; family Octopodidae; genus Octopus; species Octopus bimaculoides. The sequence continues at coordinate 21,507,942 of NC_142949.1, read as the reverse complement.
CTGTAAACTTGGTATGCTAAGTAACAGAAGCTATCTACTACTTCTAATGATCTCCCCAAACATTTGATGGAGTCTATTGTCTGCATTTTTATTGCTCATTTTACCCACATATTTGCCTCACACAAAGACAATTTTCTCTGTTAACCTTCCTGCGATAGCACTACACTTCTTATGTGTACAAAGCCTGCACTGGGTTCAACGTATGGAGTTTCTACCAACACCCTTCTTACATATCGAGCAGGTTGCATATTCTTTAGTCAGAATTTGTATAACTGTCTGTTAGGTTCAATATCTGAAGATCATTTCTCACCATTTCAACCCCGTCTTCCTAAGGTTCTCTCTACATTTAGCACCTCTTTATGCAGCTGCCCTCTCATTCACATACATCTCATGTTCTTACCAGCATAATCTTCTCTTTTGCACATTTGATGCCTCTTGTACCCAATGTTTCTCTTAACACATTCAGACTTTGTTGTACCTATAATGGATCCAAGCCAGATATTATTCTATCAACAATGTCCTTACACTTGCTGGTAAATAAGTTTTCACCCTATTGAGAGCCTCCACATTGATCGAGGGGACATCACAGAAAGGGTTGGAAACTTTAGTTGGATGCATTGATGATGCTTGATAGCAATATGCTAAATTCTTGAGAACCAGTTTTTTGTACCATTTCAGATATTTTTCTTTTGCACTAATGTGTAGTGAATGAGGTTTTGTGCAAGGGTATAGTGTTTTAGGACACCTGTTATCATTGTCTTTTTGGGCTTAATCATTGCTCATCTGGAAAGAAAGCTGCTTTATTAAGGAGGATGAATGACATTGAAAGGTCTTCAAATATTTCCTGAATCAGATAACATTCTGCTGAACAGTGTTGTAGGGGAGTTAGAATGAACGATTATCAGCAGCAACATTTAACAAAGAGAGCAGGTGTATGTTTTGGAATTAAGTAAAAGAGGAGATGGATGTTGGTTCGTGAAGTCTAGAGACGAGAGGAGAATGACTTGTCAGAGATTTGACACAAATATTTGAAAGGAAAGTTTAAATTAATGGACAAAAGGTGTTATCAAGTGATAATTAAATAAGATAATTGGAACGTTGTTAGATTATGTAGGATATCTTACTAAAGAGAGGGTTAGTCTATTTGGTTGTGGACCTAAATGTTGTGAACCTAAACACGGTAGCTATCTTTCTTTCTTTCTTTAAGATAGATAGTGGCTGTAAGATACAATACAACAAATGATATTGTCTTCATAATTTATCTGATTTCCATGCTCCCATGGATTGGATGGATGGTCACTGTCCAAGCCAGTTCTTATTTAGAGTTACTGTCCACCATGATTGGTTGAAGAACACATCTCACTTAAACGTTTTAGCTTTTCTATGGTGGTATGCCCTTCCCAACATCAACCACTTTCTAAATGGTCCTGTATAAATATCATTGTGACACAGGTTCTAGCAAGATTGTCACCTCCTCAAAGAGATTAAACTTCCTCTCAAACTTATTGTACCACTGTAGAAAGTATAGAAATGCTTTGTCTGAGACCCTAATGGTCACCAGTTGACCATTGATTGTAGGAATGTCTCAATTATAAAATGCAAATTATTTATAAAAAAACAAGACATTTCACTATAGAGTGTAAAACTTGGAAATGTTTATTTCAGAAGGTCAAAAGTTGTCTGACCGGGAAGTCCAGATGGTGGCAGAGTCGGTTGTTGTATATAAAATAACTAATGATTTCTGTAAAGTTGATTTTTATCTGAACCTTTTTGTTTGTCAAAACGACTGACAGCAGGTTCCACATGGTTTTTCAATCTGCAAAGTAATACAAGACACAAAGAAGAATAAAAGGGATTCGAATGTTGTATGACCTGATCTGGCTGATGCTTATGGTTCTGTACCACACAAATTAGTGATGGAACCAATGAACTTCTTTTATATATGAGAGAAGATTAAAGATCTGACTAGAAGCTGCTGTAATAATTTCAAAATGTGGTTCCTGACAGAAAATTTCACAACAGACTGACATCGTTTTGAAACTGGAATTGCTGTAGGTTGCACAATATCAATCATTTGGTTTGTGCTTGTTGTGGAGATGTTACTTAGATCAGCAGATTGATCAGAAGAAATGGCTCGAGTGAAATCACCCAAGAAGGAATTTAATGGATGATATAACAATACTAACAAGAGACCAAAAAGGCATGCAAATAGTTCTAGATGGACTGGATTAACTAATTCTTTGGTCAAGAATGGGGTTTAAACCAAATAATTAATGCAGTCATTTGTCAAAAGGTCAGATGAAGCAAGTGAGGTTCAAAATAGCAGACGAAACAATACCAAGGGTTAAAGAGAAACCTCTAAAATGTGTTGGACGATGGTATGCTACCTCATTGTCCAGTAAGAGTAGAGGCATAGAGGTCATGGCACAAACTGAAGATGGGTTAAAGGCAATAGCTAAGCCAACATTTCCTGGCAGATAAAAGATTTGATGCTTCCAGTTTGATCTATATCCCTGCCTTGCTTATAAAATTCTTGAATATCAGTTTTTATGCAACATTTCAGATTATTTTTATTGCTTTTATGTATGGATGAACAATTATATCTAGTTAATAAAATTTTGTGAAAGCATACTGTGTTTTTGGATACCTGATATGTTTTTGCTCCCCCTCTGTAGAATTAATCATTGCCCACCTGGAAAGAAATCTGCTTCATTAAGGAGCCTTCTAATATCTCAAATACATGTGGCACATATATAAGAAACAAAAAGTACAAAGCTAAAAGAAAAACAGTGTTATCAAGTGATAATTAAATAAGATAATTGCAACATTGTTAGATTATGTAGGATATATAAATAGGGAGAAGAGATTTAATAAGGTGAGTCTATTTTGTTGTAGACCTAAGTATAGAGCTGTTACCTGGTCCCACTGGAGAAAGCATAAAAACGTTGACCAAAAACATAGTGGTCACCTGATGACCAGCGATGATGATAGGTAGGTCCCACTATAATAAAATAAAGATAATTAATAAAGAATTTTTACTCTCAAGTAAAAAAACTTGCAAATATTTATTTCAGAAACTCCAGAGTTAGAGAAGTTACTCCAAGTTGTCGCACAACTGTTAGGAAGCAAGTGGCAGCAAGTTGGTGAGTATAAAATAACAGTACTTAATTGATTTCAATAAGTGTCAACTTTTGTTTGTCAGCATGACTGAGAGAAGATCCCATTCCTACTTTCCAATTGAAAGGCTAGCTGTAAAGTGATTCTATTAAAGGTATTGGTATTACTGAAACTTCATAAAATATCCACCGAGATTAGCAGGATTAGTAAAATGGATAAATTAGAGGATACAATAGATTTAATATTGTCTTTTGAGAGAGCAAATTAAAATATGTCATTTAAGTATAAACTGGTAAGTTAATGACCAATTTTCTTTGTTTGTTTTACATTTTTACTAAGTTTACATTTTGTTTTTTTTTTTGCAAAATGTCTGTTTTAAACAGATTTACAATGGAAAGTGTTTCAGGTGGGACATCTCAGTCTTTCAGTTGGGAGTACAGGACTACATCATTAAGTGCATCCTTTTTTTACATGCTTCTATGTATAGTGAGTGGCATGTTGCAGCCGTTCCACTGTCCAGTGTCCATTTAGTTGTGAATCACACTTCACTGACATGTAATGGTTAATTGTACATAGGTGGATGATGTTTATGTTGGTGATTCCTGTCTTCTTTCCTGCAAATCAAAATTCTCCTCTTTGCTTGGTTTAACTAAACACCTCTCTATTACACTGGGTAACACGATTTTTGTTCATGAATAACAATTGTTATTTCCTGTTTGCTTAACGCTAGAAAATATGAGAATGGCTAATATCTCCTTCAAACTTTGTTTTTGTCACAATATATACCTTGTAGACCTCACACATTTCAGCTGCTGTTGCTTCAGAGTGCTTTTACGCTGTTGTCTTGATAAATTCACCACAGACACAGCAGAATGTGTCTGTCTGCCAGATGCTTACAACCTCTTGATGCCATCTGTGATGAATGCAGTTCTTGGATAGTTAGAAATAAACTGAACTGTTGATCTTACGATCCCTTTATTTACACTGGCATCTATGTTGCCAGAACGTTCTAGAAATTCTTGGAAATTTTAGTAACTTATTGATGATAGTTCTAGAAAATTCTGCTTCAGTAACTCAGCACTGAATCTGTCTTGAAATAGGTTTCAAAACATTGATGTCCAGGTAACAAAAGCAACGTTTGAAGGGAACAGATGTCCTTTTCTTTGATTTCTTGATGGAAGTGAATAAGAAATAACACTTACTAATCAAAGACAACAAAATATTTAAAGTTTGTTATGCAGGAGTGGCTGTGTGGTAAGTAGCTTCCTTACCAACCACATGATTCCGGGTTCAGTCCCACTGCATGGTACTTTGGGCAAGTGTCTTCTACTATAGCCTCTGGCTGACCAAAACCTTGTGAGTGGATTTGGTAAACGGAAACTGAAAGAAGCCCGTCGTATATATATATATATATATATATATGTGTGTGTGTGTGTGTGTGTGTGTGTGTGTGTGTGTGTGTGTGTATGTATATGTTTGTGTGTCTGTGTTTACGTCCCCGTAACTTAGTGGTTCAGCAAAAGTGACCAATAGAATAAGTACTAGGCTTACAAAGAATAAGTTCTAGGGTTGATTTGCTCAACTAAATGCGGTGCTCCAGTATGGCCACAATCAAATGACTGAAACAAGTAAAAAAGTAAAGAGAGTGTTATTGATTTCTCTCTAAATCATGTCCTTGAACCATTGAAAGAGATCCTTGTAATGAAGTCATGAACCCATGTTGTCTACCAAACTGTGTTATATAAATAATGCAGTTTTTTCAATTGAATGCACTGAAAGTCAGGGGTGGGGGACGGGATAAACTACCTGCATCAACTTGTTATAAAAGCAGGTAGTAATTTTACATTTTAAGACTTATTCTTAGAGCTAGTTTTGAAGTGTGCAGTTCAATTTTAACAGTTATTTTTTTCAAAGCTATAATAGAAGTGACAAAGGAGCATATTCAGCATATTTTGCTTTATTCAGTTAGGCAACAATGCAACAGAAAGCGTGAGGAATATTAATGCAGTATATGAGGATTGAACAATAAGCATAAGCCAGTGTCAATGGTGGCTCCAGAAATTCCGAGCCGGAAACTACAGCCTAGAAGATGAGCCTCGTCCTGGAAGATCTGTAGAGCTCGATGAGGACGTCCTACAAAAGCTGGTAGAACAAAATCCCTTTGTAACTAGCAGAGAAGCTTTGATTTGGTCATTCAACCATTCATCGATACTTGCATGGTTTTGGAAAAATCAGCAAATTGGGTCAATGGATCACACAGAGTGAATGTGTGCTTTTCTTTGCTGTCATGTCTCATGAATGAACCTCTTTTGAACCGAATAGTGACAGGTGACAAGAAACAGGTTCTCTATAAATACATCAAGCACCAAAGACAGTGGGTAGGGAAAGGAGAAATACTGGCACTCCAGCTTGAAGAAGGTCCTCAGACATGTAAGGTGTTGTTATCTGTTTGATGGGATATGAAGTTACGGGGATGTAAACACACCACCATTGGTTGTCAAGTGATGTTGGGGTGACAGACACACAAACACACACACACACATGTATATATATATATATATATATATATATATATATATATATATATATATATATATATATATATATATATATACACATATATACGACAGGCTTCTTTCAGTTTCCGTTTACCAAATCCACTCACAAGGCTTTGGTTGGCCAGAGGCTATAGCAGAAGACACTTGCCCAAGGTGCCATGCAGTGGGACTGAACCCAGAACCATGTGGTTGGTAAGCAAACTATTTACCACACAGCCACTCCTGCACCTTCAATTGATTTTTCTTTCAAATCTTCACCATTTTCATCCTGCTTTTCCACCTCTTTATTATTATTTAATTAACATTCTTAGAAACAGAGAACAATGCCTTTTATTTTTTATGTTTCTTAACTATTTCTCATTCCTCTATTGACATAGTTTATTTGTTATATTTATGACAACCTACAGTACACATCTTTTATGTAATCGTTAATGATTTTGAAATTATTTCTTATTGTTTTATGTTTTGCAGGTAGGAATTTAGGAATAAGAAATGTCCAACTGGAAATTATCAAGTTAGACAATCCTCTTAACACTAAAGAACAGAGCTTCCAGATGTTGTACAAATGGTACGCAAGTTGTGATCAAGAGAGACGAACACTGGAGACACTCAGAGAGGCTCTTGAAGCAGCTGAGTGCTTTGAGGCACTTCAATGTCTACCATCAGAAGAAAGGTGAACTTGTGTGTAAATGTAATACTCAAAGGATAACCTTGACTAAACAGAGACTCATGATCAAATGCCTTCCAGCCAGGACCCTCCTGTCTTTATGTAGGGAACCCAGAATCACATTGTCCAATGTGTTCTTCTTTAAATGGTGAATTGAGGAGGATTTGGATACTAATTCTAGCAAATCTATCTACCACATAAGAGATTCCCTTCCTGAATTGGTTCCTTTCTTCTTAGAAATTAACTTTTGAAATAGAGATAAACTTTGAAATGTTCATTTGCTGTTGTTTTTGCTGTGTATCTAAGCTCCTCCCCAAATGCCTTCCATTGTTGTAGAGACAGTTTTCATATCCTTTCGTATATTGATAGTTATCTACCTTCATTTATAGCTGAAAGGGAGATGTCTGGTATATAAATATTGATGTCTTTTCTCTTTATATATCATATAGGGATAGTTTTTCTATGTAATATATGACGTACCTATGGGTATTTCACTTTGTCCTGTTGTGGTGTTTTAAGATAGGTCCCTTCTAATGTGGGGGTGTTTGAATAAAACTCAGGGTTGGGAGTGCAATTAAGAGTTATCTCTATTTAAAATTCTAGCTTTAGGATCATTGTTAATTACTAATTACTGCAGTTTTTTATTTTTTTTCCAGCAAAAACTAAAACTTTACAGTTGCATATATAAAAAATAAATCCATAAATTTCAAATTTATTAATAGCTGTGTTGATAAATCCTTTCGTATTAAAATAATGACATATTTGTGATTGTGGGAAAGACACAGTGACTCTCACCTTCCAAATAACTTGTTATTAGATTCGTTCATGACAGGAGAGAACAAAACTGGTTGAGCTGAAATTAAACACAAAAATATTTCAATTACATCAAATTTATTTCAGAAATTGATCAACAATTACTATGAAAATTTATTAGTATTCAAACAAATTATTTCATATCAAAGTTTGTATAAAATTATTTTAAATAAATTGCTAACATTTCTTACTAATTTTTAGCTCCAAAATGTGGGAGTGAAATTATATTCACATATTATATGTAATGTAAAAGTATACCCAAAATATAATAAACATTAATTTACTTTGGAGTAAAGATTATTTGCCAACATAACATGGCAGTCCTGGTTTAGGATGAATGTTGCTGTAATTTAGCCCCAGGAGACATCGTCACCAGCTGGCTATATGACACGATCTGTGTCCCTACATTTTCAAACAAGGGAATCTAGCACCCCCACCCAGCTCAAAACAATATCTGTGTATCACATATTATACAATATCTGTGTATCACATGTTATACACATATTGTTTTGAGCTGGGTGGGGGTGCTAGATTCCCTTGTTCGAAAATGTAGGGACACAGATCGTGTCATATAGTCAGCTGGCGAAGATGTCTCCTGGAACTAAATTACAGCAACATTCGTCCTAAACCAGGACTGCCATGTTATGTTGGCAAATAATCTTTACTCCAAAGTACTGTTGTTGAATATCTCTCGTTGTGAGGTTTACAAATAGTAATTTTCTAATGAATTTACTTCCTGAAAGTTGTATGAGACAATAAGTTACTGTTTATGTAAATTAATAGGAACATATTTAGTTTTAAATTTATTTACAAAACTACAAGTTTTGAAAAACTTAGGAAATATATCTCTTTTACTGACTCCCTACAACATTAAAAAGGATAACTTTCAACTGAGATCACCCAAAATTAGTTCCTTTACTGAGTGAGATCTTCATCTTGTTCTGCTCAAAGACTGTCAAAGTAATTTTCATGTTTTAATAGAATCCAAGACAAAATATGTTGCCCATAGATAAGTGGTTGAATTTATCAAATAATAAAACCACAGAAAATAATGATAATGTAACTAAGGTGAGTCACAAACTTAAAGGAGTATCATGAATTCAGAAATAAGTAATCCTCTGAGTACAGCACAATTTCGCCTGAAAATAAGGAAATATAATGGATTTATTTTAACTTTGAGAAATATTGAAAGATTTCCTGTTTGTTTAATTTGAAAGGATTGTTTGTTGTCTGCAAGTATGAAGTCGACAAAAATTGGAAACATTTGAATTCAAGACATTTCTTCTATAGCAGTAAGCATATAGAAATGTTTTTGGAAGGCTGATGGAATGTTTCGGTACACAGAAGCAACCTCTTGAGAGCCCTATTCACACTGTAGACAGAGGGAAATACTTAATCTCTACAGCATCGGTGGAAGACTTGTGTTACCAGCTGCAATTAAAACAACAGAAATTATTCATAGAAAAACTAAGCAGATGAATTAAAGAAAGCTTGTCTGTCAAATAATATGGGGGGGGGGGATGGGTATCAAAAGGTTCCTGGACTAGTTCTGTAGATGCACCAACAAATGGCAGCACACGGTTGCGTGAGCAGTGAGAGCTAGCAGTGACCTTTATGGCACAGTTTGTAGAGTGACATCGCTGTATTTGATTCACAAGTTGTACAATTTGTGTTTTTGTGATCATGTGTATGCTGTAGTCTGCGATTTTCTCATGGACACGAACAAAGAGCCAACATAAAATTTTGCGTTAAACTTGGGAAGTCTGCTACAGAGACATTGAGCATGCTTCAGCAAGCTTATGGCGATGAGTCAATGGGTCACCTGCAGTGTTTCGAGTGGCACGAGCACTTCAAAAGCAGAAGAACGTCTCTGAAAGACAGGCGATCTGGAAGATTTCCATGAGCATCACAGGCAGAAATGTGGTATTGTGCATTATGAATTTGTCCCCTGGGGCCAGACCATCAATTGACAGTTCTGCTGCAAAGCTTTTGAAGTATTTGAGGGGGGATATTCGGTGAAAGCAATCGGATTTGTGGAGCACAAGGAATTGGATTCTTCATAACAACAATGCACCCTGTCACCAAGCTCTCCTCACAATGCACTCTGTCACCAAGCTCTCCTCACAATGCACCCTGTCACCAAGCTCTCCTCACAATGCACCCTGTCACGAAGCTCTCCTCACAGTACACCTTGTCACGAAGCTCTCCTCACAATGCACCCTGTCACAAAGCTCTCCTCACAATGCACCTTGTCACCAAGCTCTCCTCACAATGCACCCTGTCACCAAGCTCTCCTTATACTGCACTCTGTCACCAAGCTCTCCTCACAGTGCACCTTGTCACCAAGCTCTCCTCACAATGCACCCTGTCACGAAGCTCTCCTCAAAATGTACCCTGTAACCAAGCTCTCCTCACAGTGCACCTTGTCACCAAGCTCTCCTCACAGTGCACCCTGTCACCAAGCTCTCCTCACAATGCATCTTGTCACCAAGCTCTCCTCACAATGTACCCTGTAACCAAGCTCTCCTCACAGTGCACCCTGTCACCAAGCTCTCCTCACAATGTACCCTGTAACCAAGCTCTCCTCACAGTGCACCCTGTCACCAAGCTCTCCTCACAATGCACCCTGTCACCAAGCTCTCCTCACAATGCACCCTGTCACCAAGCTCTCCTCACAGTGCACCCTGTCACCAAGCTCTCCTCACAATGCACTCTGTCACCAAGCTCTCCTTATAATGCACTCTGTCACCAAGCTCTCCTCACAAGGCACAATGGTACAGACACAATGGTACCATATCTGGCGAACAATTCGTGTAAAAAACTTACTGTAAACGCAAATGTCGACTTTTTACACTTATGCACTTCAGGCCACTTTGGAAAACTGTCCACCACAACAAGGTAATACGAACCCTTCAGTGGACCTACCTAATCAACATGCAGTCAGGACCATGGAATATCTATTTTGGTCACGGTTACCATTTAGTGGTAGGTGCTTTTGCAGCTAAGGCGCAACCTCTGCATGCTTTCATTAATTCTTCAATGTCACGGTCCATTGTTTTGAGAATGAAATCGTTAATGAGAAGTTATGTATATTGATACATAACTTCCCATTAACGATTTCATTCTCAAAAGACGCAACGAAAATTTTAGGAAAATATCAATAAGTAAATGAGTGGAAACTTTACCGGTAAATGTGTTAAATAATACGCACTAAAAGAAAATGACTCTCCCCAGACAACAAAATATGCTTCAAAACACGAACTCACATAAAAAATCTTGTGAACCAAATCCCCAAACGAAATATATATATATATATATATATATATATATATATATATAAGTGGTCTGATTAATAAGTATGCCGACTATTAGCATAGTAACGAAGCTAAAGCACACAATGTGAAGCCGCTTGGCACAGATTGACCTTAAACACTACTGTGCGTTGGCACTAAATCTTAACGTTCTAGCTGACTTATGCTATTTACAGCAGTGCAGTGCTTGGAAGGAAGGTGTGCAGCGTGTGATCGCATTGACCATGAGAGAGAAATTTGTGCAGAGAATCTGCATCGAATTTTGCCAAAAGCTTGGCGGTAACTGCTCAGAGGCCTACGCAAAGTTTTCAAAAAGTTTTCATCGTACTCGACACAGTCTGAAGTCCGAGTGTCTCTTTGGTCAGGTGAAAGCAGTTTTGGCACAAACTTGGCAGATACGCGTCTCATACCCAAATTTTCAGTGATGATGAATTGAACCTAACCGTAACTAATCTGCATATCATTTGATAACTCACAGATAGTGATTCGATGATTTCCCCTCACAGCTGCACGCACATTTGCGATATTTTTCTCAGTTCTGCTGGTTGCGGATCTCCCAGAACGTTCGTCAGTATCGGAATTTTTTCCGGCCCTCTTGGAAACGTCTGAACCACTCGTACATTTGTGTGTAGCTCATACACTTCTCTCCATACACTTTCTGCAACTTTGCGTAGGCTTCTGAACAGGTATCGCCATGACAACTTTCTCTGTCATGGTCACACGCGACACACCTTCCTTCCAAGTACTGCAATAAACAGCGGAAGTGAATTAAAGCATTAGAACTTACTGCGCATGCACAGCACATTTCAAGGTCAATATTTGCGAAGCGACTTCACTCTGCGTAGTTTAGCATCGTTACTATAGCAACAGCCAGGCTACTCATTGATCAGACCTCTAGTATATATATATATATATATATATATATATATATATATATATATATATATATATATATATATACTGATTTTACATCGAATTATTATGAATTTTTACTGATATTTGATAACATGAGATATATCGAAACCGATAATATCTTCTTTGTATAATTTTTTAATATTTTTAAAATTAAATTCCTTCTTAAATTGAAATGTTTTTCGACTTACTTCTGTGCTATTTCCACTTCCATCTTTTATATATATGTTTTACATATATATTTAAAATACAGAGATGCCTATAATAGGACATCTAACCCTCTAGAAAGAGCAGCAAAAAACCCTATACCACAAAAATAGGGATAATTTCGAAAGAGAATGAAAAATAAAAACTTTTACCAGTCTATACTCTGTACCATGGTTTCAAGTTATTTAGCAAGATAAAAATATATCTTGCTCGGCAACTATCTTCAGCAGAGTACCGGGACAGAGTGTAAACACGAGTCATAAGAAACACGACTTGTGCTTACGTGCTTAATTTTTCAAAATTTACCGCGCAAGTCGTGTTTCCTATGACTCGTGTTTACACGCTTGTCCCGGTACTCTGCTGAAGATAGTTCCCGAGCAAGATATATTTTTATCTTGCTAAATAACTTGAAACCATGGTACAGAGTATAGACTGGTAAAAGTTTTTATTTTTCATTCTCTTTCGAAATTATCCCTATTTTTGTGGTATAGGGTTTTTTGCTGCTCTTTCTAGCGGGTTAGATGTCCTATTATAGGCATCTCTGTATTTTAAATGAATAATTTATAGTCAATTGACTAATTTTTATTCTCGCTGGACCACTGGTGGTAAATTAAATTTCTAAAATTTTTTTTGCTGCTCTATGATTTATTAATAATGATAATATGTTTTACACACACATACACACACACACACACACACACACACACACACACACACACACACAGACACACACACACAGACACACACACACACACACACACACACATATATATATATATATATATAAACAATATATGAGTATATGCATATATATGTACATGTGTGTATATACCTTCATCCACATGTACACATAGATACATAACTGGGTACATGACGTGGCAAAAGAACATGGACAAAATGATAAACAAGGTACAACAAACAAGCAAGCCACATAGAAACATCTCCTTCATCAGCTGCCACCATTAAAACACCGGCGTTTCGAAGAATTAAGGCAGTACGCATCGTTGAAATGGTTCTTCCCACGAACACAAATTAAATCATTTTCGTGGAGGATAGTGGCGGACGGAAAACAAGACAAGAAAACGAAACGGTGAAATAAACAAACAAAAAGGCTGTACAGCCAGACGCGAAGTGTGTATGTATTGAACGCTGTGAAGCACGTACAGGAGGGGCAAAGAAGTACGTGCGAGCTTGGTGATTCCAAGAACGAAAAGAAATAGCAGCCGGACACACGTGACCAAGGCTGTGTGAAGAGAAAGAATAGCAGAGGGGAAAGAAGGGGAGGAAGTAGAATAAAAGTGAGCAACGAGGGGTAGAGAGAGAGAGAGAGAGAGAGAGAGAGAGAGAGAGAGAGAGAGAGAGAGAGATAGTAGTAGTAACGGTGAGAGGCGAAGGACGAGTAACAAGAGATAGAGAGAGAGAGAGATATAGTAGTGACAGGTAGAGGCGAAGAATGAGAGGGGAGATAGAAATACAGATAGAGAGAGTCGCGTTAGAAAAATAGTTGAAACTTACTGTATACAGGTTAACGCATATGTGTGTGTGTGTGTGTGTGTGTGTGTGTGTGAGTGTGTGTGTGTGTGTGTGTGTGTGTATATATATATATGTATATATATATATATATATATATATATATATATATATATATATATATATATATATATATATATATATATATATATATATATATATATGTATGTATGTATGCATATATATATATATATATATATATATATATATATATATATATATATATATATATATATATATATATATATATATATATATATGTATGTATGTATGTATGTATATGTATGTTTATGTATATACAGGGGTTGGACAAAATAATGGAAACACCTTAAAATTTCAAACAAATTTATTTTAATATGGGATAGAACCGCCTTTGGCAGTGATTACAGCTTGAATTCTACGAGGTATGGACTCTTACAAAGTTTGAATTATTTTCCAAAGGAATTTTTGTCCATTCTTCAGCTAAAACAGTCTCCAGTTCTTGTAGTGATGATGGTGGAGGATATCGACTCCTTACTTGTTTTTCTAAAATGCACCATAAATGTTCAATAATATTGAGATCTGGGGACTGTGGTGGCCAGATAAGATGTTCAACTTCACTAGAATGTTCTTCGAGCCATTCAGTAACGACTTTAGCTGTGTGAATTGGTGCATTATCATCTTGAAAGATTACGTTTCCCTCTGGAAACAGTTCCGCATCCATAGGATGAATTTGATCAGATAAAATGCTTAAATAGTCTTGAATATTAATTCTCCCATGAAGGGAAACCATTGGGCCGGTGGATTTACAAGTCATAGCCCACCAGATCATCACAAATCCTCCTCGATATTTAACCGTTGGAAGAAGGCAGTCTTGGTCAAATGCTTCTTTTGGCTGTCTCCAGACGTATACTCAGCCGGTGGTCGAAAATAAAGTAATGGATGACTCGTCCGAGAAAATAACATTCTTTCACCGCTCTAGGGACCAACCCTGTAGGTTTTTACTCCACTCTAAACGTTTTGTAACATTTGTTTTTGAAAGTAGTGGTTTTCTGATTGCAGCCCTCCCGTGAAATCCGGCTTTGTGCATCTCCCAGCGAACAGTTTTTGTGGAAACTGGGTTCTGGAGGTGATCATTAATCTTTGCAGTAATTTTGGGAGCTGTACTGTTGTGATCCTTTCTAACAATTCGCGTAAGAGCCCGACGGCCTCTATCTGAAAGTTTTGGTTTTCGTCCGGAGTTTTGTTTCGACGAGGAGGTTTTTTTCCTCTTTCTCAAAGGCTGTCATTACTTTCGAGATAGTACTTCTTGATACACCAAACATTTCGGGTGTTTCCGTTACGCTAACGCCTGCCATACGAGCACCAACAATTTGACCTCTTTGAAAGTCCAGTAGTTGTGTAATTTTAATGAATTTTAATTATCTTTTTCTGATGATATCTGAAAAGAAGCAGTAATTTTAGCAAAGCATATTAAGCAACACTAATAATAAATCAAAAAACATAAAAATAAAGAAGTTTTTGATGGTTTTATAGATATTTCTATAATGCTATAATGCTAGGTTCTTCCATTATTTTGCTCAACCCCTGTATATGCATGTATATTTCTTTTACGCATTTCAGCCATATGGCTGTAGTCATGCTGGAGCACCACCGTGACTTAGTACCTCTTATGTGGTTCCTTTCATAAAAAGTACAAATCAGGGGCTTCAGAAAAGAACAGAATAAACTGATCAACATTCTTCAAATATATTCGATTAGTGACAGTGAAAAGTTTAGAACATACCAGGGATTCTCCATTTGAGATACCTTAAGTGAACACCTGCCCACAACAAATGTACATATAAAATACATCCACGCGTAACTGTAATAAAGTGACACACACATCCACTACATGTGTTCAAGTTCAAATCTTTCCATGAGTTGTAGACTTACTGCTTTCTCCCTCCTCATCAGTGTCAGAGTCTCTGTAAAGAGAAATGTGTACTGTCCCACCCTCGTGACTAAAGCATGAAAAGTTCCCTGACCATAAACTTGGCCCAAGTATTTATTAATAGGAGAGACCCCTACAAGTATCCAAGGGACAGATGATGATATCAAATTGGATGGAATGAAACAATACTTACTGAAGTGCATGTGCAGCAAAACCTCCTTTCATAGCAGACTTAACAGAAACGCCTACTTCATTCAGTGATCGTCCTTCATCCTATGATGGTCCTCCATTCTCAGACAGGCCTTTATTTATCATCTGTTCTTCATTCTCCGGTGGGCCTTCAGTTACCAGCTTCCCTCCAATCACCCATACACCCACAACGTAAACAAGCAAGAAAAGGACGAAACTTTTTATGGCTGTTGTTTTCAGTGCTCCCACTGCTTACTGACACATGTACAGCTTGAAGCAGTTGTAGATTTGATTAAACAGAACACAGAATGAATATCTTCTGCTGATGTAGGTGTTGGTGTTGTTAGCGATGTTGATGTGGTGATATATTGTCTTGAAGTGGTTTCTTGCAAAAACAAGAAAACTCCAACAACTGTAACTTCAAAAAAACTCAAAAAGATATTGCTGCTTAGTCAGATAAAACCTGTGAAAACAGACTCACATTTATAACAAATTGTCAACGTTCTTTTCTGTAAATTTATTGGTCACAAACAAGATACAATGTCATCAAACCTAGATCTCTAAAACGAAATGCACTTACCTCTCACAATAGACACTAAACTACCCACTCTCACCTTCTTGAGTTTATTAAACGAATTTCAAATTTAAAAAAATGTTATAGCAATGCTTCTGTGAAGAAGAGGTAGAATATTTATCTTTGAACAAAGCTACTGATACAATC
This sequence comes from Octopus bimaculoides, assembly GCF_046866305.1. Lineage (NCBI taxonomy): Eukaryota > Metazoa > Mollusca > Cephalopoda > Octopoda > Octopodidae > Octopus > Octopus bimaculoides. Next base: position 21,492,005 of record NC_142949.1, on the reverse strand, counting down.
ATATCTAAGGATATATAATGACTTCAAAAGATTATGACACCTTCAATGGCATGATCTATTGTCCGCCTATAAATATAACAGCTTCATTCGCAAAAGGCCTGCTTAATCCATTTCACATTCATTCACAATTCCTCTGGGGTCGTTTTTAGCTTCTTTACTTCCATAATATATTATCTCATAATTGTTGTTGGCACTCCGTCGCTTACGACGTCGAGGGTTCCAGTTGATCCGATCAACGGAACAGCCTGCTCGTGAAATTAATGTGCAAGTGGCTGAGCACTCCACAGACACGTGTACCCTTAACGTAGTTCTCGGGGATATTCAGCGTGACACAGTGTGACAAGGCTGACCCTTTGAATTACAGGCACAACAGAAACAGGAAGTAAGAGTGATAGAAAGTTGTGGTGAAAGAGTACAGCAGGGTTCGCCACCATCCCCTGCCAGAGCCTCGTGGAGCTTTAGGTGTTTTCACTCAATAAACACTCACAACGCCCGGTCTGGGAATCGAAACCGCGATCCTCCGACCGCGAGTCCGCTGCCCTAACCACTGGGCCTTTGCGCCTCCACTATCTCATAATATGCATGTATGAACTAAAGTGTTTGCTTATATTTAAGCGCTTTTACATTACAGTATAGAATATGTGGCGTTTTATTGCTCTAATGAAGGCTTCAGTCTTATTTCAGTGGCAGCTAGATGGCTTCTCACCACCTTCTTCCTGTTTCTAGCTTCCTTTTTCATTGTAAAAGTCCCAAATGTGAGATCTTGATTCATTTAATCATTTGTTAGCTAGCTACCAAGTATAAAATATCGAAATATCAAGCTCTAAGGAGAGTGTCGTTGAATTTTCTCTCCTCTTCATGCATTTTCTCGGAGATTTAAGTACTCTCGCCACCATCTTTTCACTATCTTTCTTCCTTACCCCAGCAATGCTAGGCTTATTTAAGACTTTCCTTTCTATCCTTTTTCATTCGTTCCTCTTCTCCTCCTTCTCCAGTATTCCAGGCCTTTGTTTCAATGACTAGTTAGCTCTGAATGTTTGGGGAGTTGAGTTGGGTAAATAATAGTTCTAGGGAGAAGAAGTATCTAATATCGGTTTGTGACGCTGTTATATCTGCTAGCATAGGCCCATGCAAATCTTCTGCTTTCCGAGTGCTGATGCCTTTCCCCGTCTCCATATCCACTCTTCCCACCCCATTTACATCGTTGAAGTTGGCACAGTCAATGTATAATAATTTGTCCACGAACTGGAGGGTGAGCCTTAGGAATGAGCAAGTGTCTCCGCTGTGTCGCATCTGCAATAGCGTGGATGAAACCATTGCCCACATCTCGAACGAATGCCCTAGGCTTGCCCAAAACCATTACAAGTTGTGGCGACACGACCAAGTAGCGAAAGTGCTACATTGGAAACTGTGCGAAAAATGAGGGCTAGAGAGTGGCAAGACGTAGTATGATAACATACCGTAGAGAGTGGCGGTGTCGGAGACATGCAAAAAATCCTGTGGGATTTCTTAATCCAACCAGATTTGGTGCTAAAGCATAACAGACCGGACATAGTGGTGGGGGACAAGATGCACCACATATGCTATATAGTTGATGTTGTATACCCCTTTCACCCACGAATAGTCAAGAAGGAAGGCGAAAAGATAGATCAATACAACCCTCTTAAGTACGAAGATAGTGCCAATTATTGCTGGGTCCTTCGTAACAGTATCAGAAGGCATCAAGGGGAATATAAAGGAAATTGGAACAGAGTGTCCAGTAGAACCGTTACAAAAGAATGGTCATGAGAATAATGTTTCAGTGCACATATATGGCTAAACGGCCAGTCTAAGCCCCTTAGCTCCTGACACAGAAGATTAAACCTGAAATCCATCCAGCAGCTCCCATCCCACAAAATATCTCTCTCAAATAAGGCAGCATATCGAGGAGTATAAGCATTTGCACTCCATTTTGGAAGGCCATAGAAATTCTTGAAATCAATAACGACAAAGACCATCCCACCAATACAATCAACTACGAGAACGAGAACAAACACAAAAGCATAACCTACCACAGCTGCATGGGATGGAATATACGCAGTCTTTGGTTATATTCTCTCCTATTGGTGGTTTTACTCGAAGGAGACATTTGCGAAGTGTTGTATTACTCTTGAATACTGTCCTGATGTCATATGGGCCGCATATCTTTTGTATCTTTTCAGAGAGGCCTTTCACATGGGGTAGACAGGCTATGGACAGTTTTTGGCCTCATCCTCTCTCTTCTTCATAATTGAAGTGGATAGCATACTTTTGGGGTAGTTGTTGCGTAACAGATCGTTAAACATGCCGCCCCCTCAAAATAAGGGTAGACGAGCATCGCAAAGTTGTGACACGAGGAGATATTGATAAATCGGGTATAGCTGATAATGTATGGAAAAATGGAGATTGCCTCCTCCTGTGAGATAAAGTTAAAATAATAGACAGAGAACACCACTGGAAAATACGAAAACTAAAAGAAGAAGCACATATGCTAGGACACAACAACCTCCTAAGCAGACCGAGTGCAGATATGAGCAGCATATGGGAACCGGTATTAAGGAAGGATAGGAAAATATTAGATTTATAAGCACTAAAATTCACTCCATAATTGCTCACGGGAATATGGCGTAGTGTTCAAGAGCGCGGGATACTAACCCCAAGATTCCGAGTTCGATTCCAAGCAGTGAACTGAACAACAACATTAATAATAATAATAATAATGACAACAACAACAACAACACCTTAGGAATGAGACCCGAGGTTCGAAATTTCTCCGAGACATCTGATGAAGGCTGGAGGGTATATCAGCCGAAAGATGAGGACAAATATCCGTCGAATGTAAATAATGTACATAATGGATCTATTTTAAAACGGGGGCCACATTTTTCATTAATGTTTTACGTAGTGTTTTTGGTACGGAAAGACTTTCAAACTTCGTATACTTATCTATTTTGTGTTATAGAACAGAAAAATATTTTTGTATTCGAATTTATTTCATGTAAAAAATTGTCTTATTTAGATAATTTCAACCAATCACTGACAAGTATTCAGTTGTTTACATTTACTCCTTTGGCTGATTAAGCGATGTAAAGCGTATTTAATCTCCATACCTTCGTTTTATTTGCTTTTTTCATTTTAAATTTGCTTTAACCCTAACCCTAACCCTAACCCTAGGGTTAGGGTTAGGGTTAGGGTTAGGGTTAGGGTTAGGGTTAATTGTTTCAGAATCGTTTGTTTATGTAGTCGGCACTTAATGTATATCGGCTGAATGGACGTCAGTGATTGGTTGAAATTACAGAAATACGACAACTTTAACATGGAATATCTTAGGGATTTCTTTTTTTAAAGAAGACTAAGAGAAAAAGATGTTTTATATGACACATTCTACTAGTGTTCCAAGTTTCAAAGTGTTTCGTTAATGAAAAATGTGGCCCCCGTTTTAAAAAAGATCCTACATAATTCCTCATCTCTTAACTAAAACGAGGAAGACTTGAAAGAATCTGGGAAATTGAAATGCAAAATAAACAAAGAATGAGAGCGGTTGAGAAAGGACAGTGGTATAAACGCTTGAGAAAACTGGAAGCAGATGAGTTTAGTTTTGTAATATCCTGGATTGTTTTGTCTTTATTATCGAACTTGTGGATATATGTACCTAAAAGCAAAGGTCACATTTACTTGTAAATATTTTCTTACCTATCAAAAAATGTTCACCAAAACTAAAAGTTAAATTAAACAAATAAATAAACAGATAATCAGATAATAATAAATATGCCATTTTATCAAACCATCTATTATACAAGGCTAGCTTATTGTATCACCAATACAATGAAATGCTAATTTAGTTTTGTATCAGCCACCATACCATATTTGCTGGCGAATAAGACCCACTATTTGAAGAAAAAAGAAGGCAGACATATTCAGTATCCCTTACTCTCATTGAGAAATATTTCAAAATGGTTTTGTCTGGGAAAATTTTGGTTCTGTGCCTGTAAACGCAATGCTGTGACAGTTTATTTGAATAAAGTATGAAACCATAAATTCATCATAAATAAACTACATTCTATGAGTACTGTATTTCAGATCAAATATATAGTTATTATTTTGGCTGAGAGAATTGTTATACCGGATGTATTTGCATTTTTGGCTTTGTTGTGTTACTATAACTAACCACGAGTTGCTATGGTTTTGTTGTCATTCACACATGCTTTATCATTCTAGGAGAATATTTATTTGGAATATTTATTTATTAAGCTAATTCTTTTTAAAGATGACACAGTCATTAATTAATGTAAGAGACATATCAGGTGTTTGTTATGTATGCTGGAGCAGAAGGTACTGTGAAATGATGGGATCTCTTCCCATCTTCTGCAAGCAATGTTTTGTTAGTTTGTGCTAACGGGCTGTGATAGTTTGGCATATTTTTGCTATTTCATTTATTATTACCAAATATTATGACTGAATGAACTTACATTTATCCAGCTCCTAGCCTATAGCACCTGGTCTCCCATTTGTAATATGTCCACATTAGAGGCAGGACAATTTTTTCGTTCAATTAGAAACAAAATCTAGAACAGGATACATTAAACATGAATAAAAAATATCAACGAAATATTTAAACAATTTAAATCATGAATTTTCGAAATCGTGCAGATCATGATGGCTGAATAAACCAATACTTAGCTGTTTCACAAACAAATGAGTGAAGTATTGCAAAAGGAAAGAGAGAGAAAGAGGGACATAAAGAGATAGATAAGGAGAGAGAGAGAGAGATAAAGATAAAGACACACACACACACATATATAATACAAAGTATATATATGCATGTATACACACATATATGTACATACTTACATCTACATGTGTATATAGATGCATATCAGGGTACAGAACAATGAACTACAGACAACGAAACGAACACATAGGAAAACAGAAAGCCACTTGGAATTATTCCTTCATCAGCTGCCTCTATTCTAACTTGACGTTTCGAAGATAAGGAAGAACGCACTCTAGAATAGTCTCTTCCTGAGTAGTGGATCAACCCACTAAACAGAGGATTCCAAGGTGGCAAACACAAACCAAGACAGGAAAAATTGGACAGTGATATAAAGCAACAGTAGAGAAGAGAAGAGAAGGGAAGAGAGAGAGAGAGAGAGAGAGAGAGAGAGAGAGAGAGAGAGAGAGAGAGAGAGAGAGAGAGAGAGAGAGAGGGAGAGATTATAAAGGATGATAGGAGTGGATGTTGTAAGGAGAAACTGATGGGTTATGTACTGAAAAAGGATGGAAATGAGTGGGTGAGAGGAGTGATCAAAATGAATGTGGAAGGAATTGGCGAAAGTGGAAGAGAGAAAGATATCAGTAAATGTGGCGGAAGAGGAAATGAAAGTATGGAGACTTATGAGGGCTGTTCTGAATACAGGGAAAAATGGAGATGATTATTATGGAGTCTACATGACTCCATAATAATATATTTTGTGAATAGACCTTATATTGATTACCATCTGAAAAACAATAGTATTCTTTGCTTTTGTTGTTTATTTTTGTGTAACACCAAAATAGAATGAATTCAGTTGAAATAAAGGAATGGCTTAATCCTCCTCCTCCTCATTGTTTAACGTCCTCCTTCCATGCTAGTATGGGTTGGATGGTTTGACAGGAGCTGGTCAGGCACCATGCTCCTGTGTCTGTCTTGGCATCGTTTTTACAGCTTGAAGCCCTTTCTGGCATCAGCCACTCCACAGATTGGTCTGTGTGCTTCTTATGTGGCCATCGCGCAAGCAAGGTCAGTTTTGGCATGATTTATACAGCTGGATGCCCTTCCAAATGCCAACCACTTTAGAGTGTGAACTAGCTGCTTTTTAAGTGCACCCGCAGGAGAATACATGTTTTGAAACACACAATGATCAGTGTAGTTAAGTGTACTAAATTGTAAAAGGAAATCATAGAAAATGGTTTTGAAATGGTTGATGAACGGAAAGAATTTGCCATATCCTGGTACTCTGTGTTGTGAAATTAAACACCTCCTAACCTCCTTTCCAGAATGTCTTCCTACTTTTATTTTTTGCTTCAATTGAGCTATTCCTTCACAACTTATAGTTCTTTCTCCTTCATCTCTTTCAGCTCTGCGAGTTATTCATCATTGAAAGCCCACCAGTCCAAAGTAACAGCATAAGGACATGCCATTCAATACCTTCTGCCGAATTAATCAAATTGCTAACATCGACCCAAGTGATTTCTTTAGCTCACATTTTGTGTATATGAGCTGCATCAGCGTGTGTATATGTACTGTAAGTATATGAATGTGTGTGCATGTGTGAGTGCGCGCGTGTGTGTTACGTAGGTGTGTGCAGGGTTCTGAAGAGAAAACGATCAAACTGATCTGTTGCAGATAGAGGGAAGAGATGAGCAGGAGGCTGTACTATAGAAGAGAGAGAGGGAGAGAGAGAGAGAGAGAGAGAGAGAGAGGGAGAGAGAGAGAGAGAGAGGGAGAGAGAGAGAGAGAGAGAGAAAGAGGGAAAGAGAGAGAGAGAATAGAAAGTGAGAGAGAGAGAAAGATAGAGGTGAGATACTTGAAGGAAAATTATGCATTTTATTGAACTCATTGTATGCATATCATTAGTGTCGCCATCACCATAACCACTGACATCATCATCATCATCATCATCATCATCATCATCATCATCATCATCATCAATAATAACACCGATAAAAATCAACATCACCTTCATTGTCATTGTCATCGTCATCATCAATATCATCATCAGTAACGTCCTCAATATTACAATCAACATCAAGAAATATCCATAGCAAACAAATAAATAAAGCAAAGAGACAGCAAATATAACAAGTCTGATCCTATTTTATTTATCTGGAATGAGGCATGAAATCAACTTGATATATATCAATAGGAGTGTTTGATAGAAGAGTTAGCTGGATTAGTTTATTTGATGAAAGGAGTGTACAAGCTAACATTTCCAGTCACTTGTCCTTCATCAATAAGTCAGCAAAAGAGGAGCTAAATAAGGAGATTATATCACTGGTAAGTAAATAACTCAGTTTTCAAAACGAAGATTCTCTTCTTTCTCAGTATCACCTTAAAAATAAACAAGTACAATATCACATAAGCACTAGCTTGCACTTCTACACTCACACAATCGCATTCACTGTCCTTCACCACCACCGTCACCATCAAAGGAACTTGCACAAACACTGCTACCCACACATATTTATACCGTTTCATATAATACTGTTCACTCATACAAAAATCTACAATGACTGAAACAGTTTACCACACACTCTATCTGTGCATCGTTAACCACATCGAGACACCCTATCAAGCATATTTTACAAACACTTGAGAACATTAAACACGTACAAATGCATACAATAATCACGTACATACACTTGCACATAACGTTCAAGAATTCTTCACACACTCTTACAATAACTAGATTTCTCCATGCTCGATGTACTCATCGAATTACTGTAAACTATTGGTTTCTTACGATTTTAAGTGAAAATATGCACTCGGTCACTAGACTAGTTAGAATTTTCTGAAATCGTACAGTTATCATCTTTAAACCCGAAGGAAGGACGCATTACACAATGTAGTTCCTGGTATACAGGACAGAAAATGGAAATCTAGGCATAGGCACAGGAGTGGCTGTGTGGTAAGTAGCTTGCTTACCAACCACATGGTTCCGGGTTCACTCCCACTGCGTGGCACCTTGGGCAAGTGTCTTCTACTATAGCCTCGGGCCGACCAAAGCCTTGTGAGTGGATTTGGTAGACGGAAACTGAAAGAAGCCCGTCGTATATATATATATATATATATATATAGAGAGAGAGAGAGAGAGGTATTGTAAATTTTAGAGGTAATACTTGATAAATGTAAGCACCTGTATATGCTATTTATCATTCACTCTACCCTGAATTGTGGTACAATATGGACAGATTTTTGAATACCAAGGAACATTTATGCAGATATAACAATTTAAAGGATAAGCATATTACAATGGATAATACTAGGTGGACTTTTCCTTTTTCTCTCTCTTTTTCTTTTTTCTTTGTGATGTAATCTTGCAGCTGAAGATAGCTTTAAACCATCCTTTCTATCAATTATATACTCATATAATGATGCAACGACTGTTTGTGTATAAAGCTTGAAACACGTGTACCGCGGAATCCTTTGTGTTCTGTTTTCATTTTACGTTTATATATATATATATATATATATATATATATATATATATATATATATATATATATACATACATATATATATGTATGTTTGTGTGTCTGTGTTTGTCCCCCAACATCGCTTGACAACTGATGCTGGTGTGTTTACGTCCCCGTAAGTTAGCGGTTCGGCAAAAGAGACCGATAGAATAAGTACTAGGCTTACAAAGAATAAGTCCTGTGGTCGATTTGCTCGACTAAAGTCGGTGCTCCAGCATGGCCGCAGTCAAATGACTGAAACAGGTAAAAGAGTAAAAGAGTATAGAAGACTTTTAATCACATGCCATGTTGACCAGAAGTTGAATTGATATTGAACAGCAACAATAGCAGTGATAGCAGCAGTCAAGCATGCAATAACTCAACCGTGAGAATGACTTGATGCACAATGTCTTTTATTTTACAGTTGCAATTATTACAGTGTCATTTGTGTCAGAACTCCGCACGCTTTCCGCCAAACAATTTCGTTCGCAAAACAGTGGTCAGGTCGAGTGAATGTAAGCAGAAACCGTTTATCCAAGATGCGCGCAATTGTACGAATCATCGAAACCTCGTTGTCGAGAAGCCAACTTCAGAATCGCCCAGTTATACCTGCACCTAAATGATTTAAGTAGGAAAAGAAGAGGAAAATAAAATGATTCTTTACACACAACAGAGTAAAGTAATCTGCTTAGAAACAGAGAAGAGAAGTGGAAATATCTAACTACAATTATTAAAGGATGACCGAATGCCAAATTTCGCACCTTAGCTTATATGCATACATACATACACACACACACACACACACACACACACACACACACACATATATATATTCTTTTATATGTTTCAGCCCTGAGGCTGTGGTCATGCTGGGGCATATATATATATATATATATATATATATATATATATATATATATATATACATATATATATATATATATATATGCGAGTAAAAATAAATACAAAAAAAGGGGGTTTTGTATGATTGTGTATAGAGGAATATATTATTTTGTTTAAAAGAGTTCCAACACTGTCTGTTTTTTATGTTTTATTTATATTCCTGCAAAACCAATGTGGGATATAGAATATGGAATATACAATATATAATATAAAATAAAAATGGATGGTACTATGAAATAAAGTATTGAATGTCTTATTGAATATATGGAATATGTCTTATTGAATAGATGAAATATTGAGTGTTCAATATAAAGGATTAAATGTATAAATATATATATATATATATATATATATATATATTGGACAAACACAGACACACAAACATACATATATATATATATATATATATATATATATATATATATATATATATATATATATATATATATATATATATATATATATATATATATATATATATATATATATATATATATATATATATATATATATATATATATATATATATATATATATATATATATATATATATATATATATGTGTGTAAAAGGTTGAAGAGGAACACGCGAGTAGATATATATATGGAAAAAAAGACAAAGTAGGAAATGCTAAAATACTTTTATAAAGAACATTACAGAACCGGTTTCGATCCTTGAGATCTTTTCAACAGTAAATATGAATAATAGATTTTTGAAAAATTATTGAAAAATAAAATTTTGGTAAATTTGAAAGAAAAGTCTTTTTGAAGACATATTTGTATAGTATTCAAGTAACAGCGGCATTTTTCTTGCTTCTGACTGTCTCTGTTTCACTTGTTAACTCTTGTGGGTTTTATTCAGCGTTTGAACAGACAAGTGTGTCTTAAACTTATGGAGGGGGGTGGAAGTGAGGGGTGGAGAAGAGTAACGTAGAGATAAAGGACGTTACTAATGTAGAAATGGAGAAAGTGTGGTTTTCGTGAGGAAAGAAAGAAAGAAGGAGAGAAAGAAATAGAGAAAGAAAGAGAGAAAGGAAAGAAAGAAGGAAAGAGAGAAAGGAAAGAAAGAAAGAAAGAAGGTAGTGAATAATAAATAACAAACGCACACAAAATTGGATTATGTATATATATGTATACAAAAATGTATATTAGCATCACGTATTCAGCTATATAGGAATATGTACGCGAATACACACAAATATAATTGTATACATGCCTACGCACACATTTAAGTATGTGTGTGTATAAGCATGAGCGCACATTCTCATATGTAACATAGACGCACAGACACGAATATATGTATGTATGTGTAAATATAAGCATACACTCTTACCCACGCATATACACAGACGCACACACACGAAGCCATGTATGTATGTGCACAAGTATAAACATAGACTCTATACATAAGCATAGGCGCACACATACGAATACATATGCTTTGACACAATACAGACATCCACATAAAAAACTTTTAGGTCCTGACGTATAAATGCAGACAACTGTTTTAAGAAACTGCTGAGTGTATGATAGCAAAACTTGGGCAAGATACATTCAAAATAGAACCCCATATATCGAACCATCTATAAAAACGGTTATATATATATATATATGTACATATGTCATTGATCTATAAGACTATCGTGGATGCGCAATGGCCCAGTGGTTAGGGCAGCGGACTCGCGGTCATAGGATCGCGGTTTCGATTCCCCGACCGGGCGTTGTGAGTGTTTATTGAGCGAAAACACCTAAAGCTCCACGAGGCTCCGGCAGGGGATGGTGGCGAACCCTGCTGTACACTTTCACCACAACTTTCTCTCACTCTTACTTCCTGTTTCTGTTGTGCCTGTAATTCAAAGGGTCAGCCTTGTCACACTGTGTCACGCTGAATATCCCCGAGAACTACGTTAAGGGTACACGTGTCTGTGGAGTGCTCAGCCACTTGCACGGTAATTTCACGAGCAGGCTGTTCCGTTGATCGGATCAACTGGAACCCTCGACGTCGTAAGCGACGGAGTGCCAACATAAGATATCGATTAGTTTTGTGTTCCACTTTGATCAATAAGATCGATTATACACACATTCAGTTTTTAAACATGCCATCATAAAAAATTCTTTATCTATTCATTAGTTGAATCGATTGTCGTCATCTGCAGAATAAACATGTTCATTCTTGACCATTCATGTGTTTCTAATACAATACGATCTACTTAGTATACAGACTGAGTCCGTAAGGAAAAAATTCACTTTGGTTATCGTTGCTTCCCTGCCCTATGAAAAAGATGGTGGTGCTGGGAATAATAATATAGACAAAGACGATGATGTTGTTACCAGTGGCCATGAGAGTAAAGAAAGAAAACCTAGTAAAAAATATAAACGAACATATCAACATCGTTTTGGGTTGAAATTCCGTCGAGTTTGAGTTTGATCATAATCCTCTAGATATTTTAAAATAAGTAACAATTAAGTAACGGGTTTGATGTAATTGACTTTATTTCAGCATTTGTGGCCTTGCTATAATGCTGATGGTGGTTGTGATAATTCTTATTTGCCACAAGGACAGTGGATGAAGGGGACATTACAAACATATGTTACAATTTACGTGGAAGTTTACGTAAGATCGGATCAGGAGGAAGAAAAAAGAAAGAGCGAAATAAGGTGAAAAGTATACACAATATACAAATATATGAATACATGGACGGTGCAGGTCTTCTGGTGTAAGAATGCCTTCATAAATTGGACTTCCTTCAGTTAAAGTTGGTCAAACGCCTGCAAACCGGGGTAGGAGTTTTCTTTTGAGGCAGAATGATAGTAACTCATCACAGCATGTTTGTTGCCTGCTTCCTGGTGCCGATATTTATCCAAGGGAAAATACATCGACTTGGGCCAATACAGCTCACTATCAATGTCATTGGTGGCGTTGTTTTAAAATGCATTAGGCTTAAACAGATACTTCTGGGCAGCGTGATCTATCCTCTAACAGTTCAGCCTATCCATCGCTCTGATTTGCTACGTTTTTAGCCACTTCGAAATGATGAGATGCAAAGTTTACCCCGAAGGAATTTGCACTCAGTGAACAGGGAGTCGAAACAAATATCGCTCATCTTTCTATCCAATGCTCAAACGACTTTGTTGATTCACTATTTTTGAAGAACCTTCAAAAAGGGCCAATAAGGGATCTCAAACATTACTCTAACCATCAAGTTACGTGCTTCTTCTGACCCCTGGTCTCTGATCTACAGACGCATGCTTGCTTTGAGGTATGCAGTTCCATCCACTGTAATCTTTTTTGTCACAAGCACCCACATTTTGACAAAATTGCTGAAGGAATGTACTTCTTTCTCCACCCTAAAGTTTCTTTTCAAGTGAAATTAAGAAATAAATCAATGAGGGCTTGGTAGAAATAAAATCCTATCCACCACACAACGCCATCGTCACAAGACAGAAGAGCATTTACTACCTAGCCCTATTAAAGGTGAATAGTGGGATGGATTTTATGTTGGAGTGTGTCGATTGCCGGATCTGGCCTCCATGTGACAACTCTTCCATAGTAAGCAATGCACAGCTTTTAAATAGCTGCATGTAGAATAGTTTCGTCGTTCAGCCCGGATCTTGGACACTTCCAGCTGAAGATTTTGTTTGGAACTGGTATTACATTTTGGCTGAACTAAGGATTTCTGAAAGTTTTTCATAGTAGTCTCTAATCCAAATTTTCTGCTAAACAGACGAGGAATCTTATCGTTGACATTTAGAGTTTTCAAGAGGACATTCATACACTTACCTACCTGCAATTTTCTATATATTGGTAAAAATGCCCAACAAGTATCTAGCAATGCTAAATGCTCAATCTCAGTCCCTTTTATTCAAATCCGAAATTGCAGCTCCTTCAGAAATGCGAGCTGAATAAAAATATACTTTACAAACGAGACCATATTTACTCGCCCTCCAGGAATCTCATAAGGTAACGTAACTTCAACATGTGTCTGTGCATACGTATCTACGGTATGTCAAAATCACTTTACAGATGACATGGGTACCAGATGAACTCACTTAGCTGGGGATGAACTGACATTGGTACCAGATGAACTCACTTAGCTGGGGATGAACTGACATTGGTACCAGATGAACTGACTTAGCTGGGGAAAGCTTCCATTCCACAGAAGGTAAAACAGCAGGAGTGGAAATATAATAAGAATGGGAACTGGAGCAAGGTACGACGTTCAGGCTGTAAATTATGATGGTGGTGATGTAGGCATTCGTCATCTATGCTCGACCTTTCAGAGATTGCATCATCTCGGCGCATTTTTAAGTGAGGTTGGCCACATCACTCAAAGCCTTGCCCTAGATCTTGTCAATCTAGAAGCCCTGTCCAAAACAGTTCCTAAACAGTTTAACCTGTACGTTTGACCAGCGCCACACTTCATTGTCTGTCAGCGTAGATTTAACTCCCCATGTGCTAATTGAGAGCTCTCCAACTTGTCCGGGTTTTCATTTGATTTTGCCCCTGTCTCGCATTTTATTACAATAGTGCAAGCCACCTCCGCTTCCATGGCGTCCAACACAATTACGGTGGCGCCACCCGCATACGCTGACACAACTCTCTCGCATCCCAGATCAAAAAATGTCCCGATGTCTCTTGCTATTTCGACCTTCTGCAATAATGAATGGCTCAAGAGCCAGCACGTACTTGTAAGACAAGAGAGTACAGACCTGACGGAACGAGCACGCGATATGGAACTGTTTCGAGAGGTAGTCGTTTACTATGATCACCAAGCAGATTCTGCTGTGTATTGACGCGATTCAGTTTCTGGAAACAGTTACGAAACCGGTCATATTTAGGACTGATACTAAGTTGCGATGGTCGACTCTAACGAAAACTTTCGACTGATGGAAATTGAACAGATTTCCACCTTCTGTATGATGTATCACTTGAGATGGTGATTATCGTAGCTAGATGTATACTTGATCGCACAGGTTTGGACTCTCCAGACCAAACCACCATCAACTGGTATCAACTTATTTTCTAATACCGTGACTTACTTAGATCCGACTCTCTCAACGTGGTATCGCAAAAATTAGTGTATGTGTGTGTGTGTGTGTGTGTGTGTGTGTGTGTTTGAGTGTTGTTAATATTAAGTGTTCATACAAATTGAAATTACTTGTATGACTTTGAATCAAAGCTACCTCTGTTCTTTCCCCCCATAAATTTGCCACCCTCATAAAATGAATAGGCAAGCGTCAATCTCGCTGATACGAGCCTGCGGTTCGATTCCGTTTCTCATTTGAAACTATTTCACTTTCCAAATCTTATGAATGCTATTGGGATAAGTTTGAACATCACATCATCCTGTTTCGCACATGCCCTCCAACTTAATCTTGTAACTGTTTGTGCCTAACCAAAGAAAAGTAACAAATGCAGATATTAAGATGCTTAAGTCCTTTTAATTTCAGATAATCCACAGATAAATGGAAGATAGTAACACTTTTAGCCATAAGGTCGATGGACAGTCACGGAAATCCATTGATTTTGATTATATCCAGCTTGCAAAAAACTGTAAAGGATATTTGGTAAGAAACTATTATATTGTCTGCATTTTCCCTACATTTGTTTAAAATCACACACACATATCCACATATATAATAGCAACATATAATAAACAATGGGTGTTTCCAAAATATCACCCCCGAAAGATTTACAACTCAGTAATTCGGTTTCTAATTTCAACAATATTCCTTCATATCGCGTCCATTTACTGATTTCATTGGTTAAGTACAATCACTATAAGAGCATCTCCATCACGAGCGAGGTAGACTGCGCGACTCATACAGCTGATGTTTACAGCGTTGACTTTTTAAATGTGATATTGGTATCTTATGTATGTGGTATTAAATAGAAGTTAAATGTGCTGAGCATGGACAGAAGAAAGCACTGGTGGCAGATAGTACCATTTCATAACAACCCTTTCCGATAAACATCAACCAATAACTTGCAATAAAGTCAATATGAAATACACACATTTTTATACTGAGAAACAAATAGTTATGAAAGAAAAGGTATCGATTTTTCTTTATTTTTGTATCCAGGATCTTAGAAACAGAAAAATAACATTGGAAGAACTCAATATTTTGATACCTCACATTGTTGGAAATATTCGCATTAATGCCTTTGACCTCTCACGTAAGTACGCCAGTTGTATATTTTAAATATGTCATAGAATAAACTTATATCATGTACATACATACAAGCAAAAGGTGATGCAAAGCTATGTTTCTAGAAGGCCTCAAAGAGACAGCAACTTTGACAGCTAGACTAGACTATCCTGGACTAACTAGCGGGATATCAGCTCGCACTTTGAGGAATATATTTTAGCAATACAGAAATAGCGGCTGTCAGTGAAACCAAACTCTCCAACCGGTGAACTTTCATCGTCCACTTTCGATGGATACGAGATTTATTTATACTCCGTATCCTGGATGTTAACGATATCAGCGGGGGTGCTTTCAGACTGGTGGCTGTTTATAACTTCTGAACTCTCCTGGGAACATCTCTACCTTTAGTGCTAATGAGTGACTAGGACGCTAATTTGGGCGCACGGTTAGATAAAGTGGGACTAGCTGCTAGAAGACGATGGTTGAAAAGACTCGCAAACCTGTTCAGACATTTGCAACTGTCGAGGTGGTACCAACTGGATTTCCCGATTGTACTGCCGAGGACATGGACGAACCGCATTCGGTCATCAAGTCGTATCTAGATAGTAGGTCAATAGATAAGGATAGTTTAAGTTGTCCACTTTTTAAAATCATCGGTTACACAGAACACAAATTTGTTATCTATACTGTCGACATAGATAGACAGCCAAGGCAGGGACCCGGTTACTGGAAGCTGAACGCATCACTCATAGTGTACCAGATTTACAGAGATCGGATAAGAGAAATAGTTAAGCAGACGTCGACGAAGTCAGTCGTCAGCAGCAAATGATAGTTTGTCCTGAAAAGGGTAATTGGAGTAGAACCAATTAGGTTTAGTAAGGCAGTAGTGATAAAAGGAAATATAATAGAGGAAAACTTAGAAGTTTTGAAGAGGCGCTTAGAAAAGGCATTTCAACTGACGTGCTGGCGGTAATATTGGCCCTAGTCCAATTCTTCAACGCTTAGCACTAAGGTTGCATTTTCAGAGATACAGCGTGTGCTCTAAGAAACGAGGGACTGAACGGCGATCTATGGGTCCAAGTAGTAGAGGTACAATATGGCAACAAAGCCAGAATTCAGTCTTTGCTGAACCAAAATGAGCGCACGGTACTTGAGCCCGAGCAGATAAGTGTGACATTTCTGCAGCTCTATGCCCAACTGTTTGGGATAAATGGCAGTCCTAAACGCAGGATGAGCTTCAATGCCTACCTCGACGGTATATCACGATTCTCTGCAAGGAGGGTGGAGCGTTGTTAAATGTCGATAACTGCCGCGTGGTCTATTCTTCGTGCTAGGCTTGTTTGGTGGCCTCTTAATAGATATCTCCCGCAGCTGGCAGCAGAACAGGAGAATTCGTAGTTTTTTGAGTTGAGGAGTGGTGATACTGCTCAGAAAGGACCCAAACAAAGGGGGATCAAATAGAAAAATTTCGGCCCATAAAGCTGCTGAATGCAGACTTCAAAAACTTTAGCTAAGATGTTAGCAAAGAGGGCGGAGCTTGATGCTGAGGAACTGATTGGTCATATGCAAACATGAGCAATCTCAAGCAGATCCATCCACGATAACACCCCTCTCATGCGATACAGCATAGACAGGGTGGGTAATGAAGTTAGCATGGATTAAGCTATGACCAATTTCAATCACTCTAAAGCCATCGATAGAATCGACTCCAATACTTGGTGGCCAGTTTTTGTCATGTTTTCTGTGGATAGATCGCCGCAATATAGAATTACAATTGCTCAGTAATTCGAGTGATTGGTTACCTATCGGAACCATTCAACATCATGCGTTTGGTCCGACAAAGGCGTCCCCTCTCGTCTCTCTTGTATGTGATGGCTCTAGAGCCACTACTGCGGAAACTGGAGGCGTTGAGAGGCATCTCACGCGAACTAACACGTGGAAGAACCGTGCCGGCATCCACGAACGACGTCACCATCATAGTGTCGCACACGAGGCACATAGATCTGGTCAGCACATCTCTGAAAGAATACGAGGCGGTGACAGAAGCAAAATTTAACCAGGAGAAATCAGTGGGTCTGCAACTCGGTACCTGGAGAGGAAGGTCCATGCCTTCCAACAGTATCGTGAGACGCTGGACGAAAGAACTGATTAAACAGCTAGGTGTCTGGTTTGGTCCAGATCTCCAGTTGCAGAAGAAATGGGGTGAGGTGGCGAGCAGGGTGGCCAATCTCCCCCTGAAATGAGCTGAGAGAAGGCAATCCCTGAAAGGTCGAGCGGAGGTAGCGAATGCTTACATCGCACCCGTCATCTACTACCGCTTCTTGTTGACGGAGCTGCAGTCTTGGTTCAATCTTAGACCGAGACAGGGCGCCTGACACTTAGAGTGTCGTCAGGTGCTCGCACTTCTCTGCCAGTCGGCAAATCCAGTCGGTGGAATTTCCGCTATGTCTTTCTATTGTTAGTGGCGGGTAAGTGTGACGACGTACTCGGGGAGACTCTAGTCGTCGACAAAAATGAGTTGGCTGGTCTGTTCCGGGGAAATTTCGGTCCGGTGCCTAAGGTTAATTTTCAGAAATCCTTGGCCTGGCAGTGCTAACAGGGATCACTGTTTGTTCGGGACAAATTCTACAAGCACTGAAGTGCAGTGGAACACCTGCTATCATATGTAGGGCTGAGTCCATAGTAAGGATAGTCTCACCACCTTCCGTTGGCCAGGAAGGATATGCTGTTTTCCTTTGCCTGGTGGCCTCAGCGAAAGAAGTTGAGTGCTGGACCAGATTGAAAGAAATGAAGACATACTTTCCTCTTCGGCCAAGCCCTCATCAGATTTTTCAAGTTCTACTTGAGAAGGAAAGTGAAGGTGGAGAGGGAAATTCTAGAAATTTTATTGACGAGTGGGGGAATGTCGCAAGAATAGCCCCAACGAATGGGCCTACTCTAAGCATGCGCCTGTGGACAAAGTGAAAAAGTTACTTACACTGGTGGTCAGAACTGTCTTGTACTTGTGGAGTTTTCATTCGATTGTTTTTTTATTTTCCTTGTTTACACGACTTTCATGTAACCCCACATTGTATTTGTCTTGTGCTGTCCATAATGTTTTTTATGTAAACCATTTGTGGTTGATAAAGAAATAAACATTATTATTATTATTATTATTATTATTATTATTATTATTATTATTATTATTATTATTATTATTATTATTATTATTATTATTATTATTATTATTATTATTATTATTATTATTATTGAAGCGGCGAGTTGGCAGAATCGTTAGCACGTCGGGCGTAATGCTTAGTGGCATTTCGTCTGTCGCTACGTTGTGAGTTCAAATTCCGTTGAGGTCGACTTTACCTTTCATCCTTTCGGGGTCCATTAAATGAGTACCAGTGACGCACTGGGATCGATGTAATCGACTTAATCGCTTGCTCCAAATTTGAGGCCTTGTGTTTCCAGTAGAAAGGATTATTATTATTATTATTGAGACAGTTAGCTGGCAGAATCGTTAGCACACCGGGTGAAATGTTTAGTGGTATTTCGTCCGTCTTCATGTTCTGATTTCAAATTCTGCCGAAGTCGACTTTGCCTTTCATCCTTTCAGGGTCGATAAAATAAGTATCGGTGAAACACTGGGGTCGATATAATCGACTTATCCCGGCCACTAAAATTTCAGGCCTTGTGTCTATCGCAGAAAGCATTATTATAATTATTAAGGAAGGCGGTGAGCTGGCAGATCGTTATCATGTCGGACAAAATGCCAAGCGATATTTCGTCCATCTTTACGATCTGAGTTCAAATACCGTCGAGGTAAACATTTCCTTTCGGGGTCGATAAAGTAAGTACCAGTTACATACTGGTTTCGATTTAATCGACTAGCGCCTTTCTTCAAAATTTCAGACCTTTTGCCCATAGTATAAAGAATTATTATTATCATTATTAAGGTGGAGAGCTGGCTGGGATTGTTAGCGCATGGGACAAAATATCTAACGGTATTCTGAGTTCAAATTCAACCGGGGTCAAGTTTGTCTCTCATCCCTCCGGGGCTGATAAAATTTTTAACTAGTTAAGTAGTGGGATCGATGTAATCAATTTACTCTTTTCCTTGTGCCAAGGTTAGAAATAAAAATAATACTTATTGTTATTTTCAGAAAATCATTTCGGTGATGAATACGGTAGAATTATCGCCAGAATCATAAAGGTATATTTCCTTTTTTACATTTAATTTTTATAGATCTTTCATTTCTTCTTATCTGAATACAGTGATGGGAATGTAAAACGTATGAATGGCAAAACGTTACAGTATAGAGTTCCATCCGTAAATACTCAAATCTCAACTAACTCTATGAAGTTTGAGAAAAACAATGTATCAGGCATACCGTAGATCGATGTTCATCATTTGTGACCCTGTTTAATATAATGATTTTTTAGCTGTATAGAAGCAACACGGAATTGCATATTTTAAATAAACACACACACACACACGACGAACAAAGTAGTGATGTATACATTTATGTTTAACACGCTTCTGTACACTATAACGAGGAAGATGTTCGCTGCGAAGATATTGTCTGGAAAAAAATTTTTTCTAGTATACTTTGTCTGAAAAAAAAAACAAAAAAAAAAACATTGAATCGAGTTTTGAATGGCGTCAGCGAACTGTCAGTGAGGTGTCTGGGTACGATTGCGATTTTTCATTGACTTCTCAGTCAGTCATTCATAATCTGGTCGGAACTTTGTGTCTCTGTGCTGAGGCCCAACGACGAACACACAAGCACATATATATATTATAGGTGAAGTATGTCTCAATGGTCAAGGAGTTCGCTTTGCAACCACTAAGTCTAGAGTTCGTTCTTACTGCACAGCATTTGCGGGTCGTTCTATACATTATGTATGAAATTTTGTTGACGGAAATTGTATAGAAACCCGTCGAGTGAACATTACTTGCAACTCAAGGCCACAACCTTGTCATAAACACAATTACGTTAATTCTACAAACAACAGAGTTAACGGCACATGTGTTTGTGGAATACCTAACCATTTACACGTTAATTTACTGAGTGGGTACATCAACTGATTGAACGACTGAAACCTCGTCGTTATAGTTGGTAGGTAGGGTAAAATCCCAGCCGTTTCCTCTAGAAAGCACATCAGCTTATTCCATCGTTGCAATCCAGTGTGTAGTTGCTGTCGTTGTAGTATAGATGCAAACTACATATTGAAGTGGAAAATTCTAGAAAAAGTGTTTTCAGGGTAATTGTATAACAAAACAGGAAGTTGGAAATTTATTGGTATTATCTATTTACCATTATGCATGTTTCAGTTGTAAATAGGAATTACATGGTCTTACATGTTAAATTAAAATGCTAGAAATTTTCTATGAGAGATTCTTCAGAAAGAGAAATTAAATGATACATTATTATTTAATTTCTCTGCCTGAAGAATTTCTGATAGAAAATTCCTTGCATGTCTATTTAACATGTAAGACTATGTAATTCCTTCTAGCAAAGGAAACGTGTAATGGTGTAATGATGAATTAATAAGACGAATAAATTTTCCAAATTCTTGTTTTGTTATATATATATATATATATATATATATATATATATATATATATATATATATATATATATATATATATATATATATATATATATATGTATATATATATACATATACACACACACACACACACACACACACATATATATATATATAGAAATATATATATATATATATATGTGTGAATGTGTGTATGTATGTGTGTATTTGTTTGCTCAACTTGGACCTCTATCAACCAAATGACAAGTTGCTTTCAGGATAGAATTCCCTACAATTGTTCACATTCAAGTTGTCAGTCAACTGTAAGAGAAGGTGAACAAATACATATTGCTCTGCTTTGCCTTCGTCGACTATGAGAAGGATTTCGACTCCACAGAATTCACACCGTTCCTTACAGCACTGAAGAACCAAGGAATGGATACCGCCTACATTGCAATACTGAAACACCTTTACAGCAGTTTATATCGAACTTCATGCTACACCAAACCAATGATAAGATCAAGGGGGCGATAGGAGCAATGAAGGCTGGACATTGACAGAGAACAAATATGCTACCTGAACTTTGCAGTTATCATTTTGACAGTGCGTACATGCAAGGAACTGGAGGAAATACCGATATTTGCTCTACAAGCCAACTTGTCAGCCTCAACATGAACCTTGGAAAGACCAAGGTCGTGTTCAAATGGCATGCTACGCTAGCGTCCGTCACCGTAAACGGCAACACTGTGGAAGGGGTAGACAGCTACATTTATCTCAATAAGATGGTAATGAGAGATGGAAATATTCTCCCAGGAACCTAGAGGAGAATAACGTTGGATTGGACGGCCCCTGGGAAGATGGAAAACCTCATGAGAAGTCCCAAGACGTCCATGAAAATTAAAACATCTTCAATGAGTATATCTGAAATGGAACGGATCACACCGAGGACAAGAAAACCAACACCGCTTTCTATAACACACGGGAGTCAACGACATCAAAAGAAAACTGAAGAACAACAAATGGTGAATCAGGGTGACGGAATGGAGCCAAAGACAAGAGGTCGACCAAAGACAAGGTGGCGAGATGATCTCAGTTGGTATCTTAGAATAACACAAACACACGCAAATATTAAAAAAAAGATACTCAAGAGCTTCCCGAGAATTCATTAAAAAACAGTCCCAATCACTGCTATTATCGATAACGAGCCACTTTTAGGTCACTTGACCATTTAACACCCTACTACTATCATACTACCTACATTCCTTCTTATTCTCCCTTCTCCTTCTTCCTAACTTTACCACTATTGCTGTTTAGAATAACACCTACGCAAATTTTATAAACAAAACATTCAAAAGTGTTGTCTCAAGAATTCAATCACTACTACCATCCACAACGGGTCACTTGACCATTTAACATACTACTATCAGGGCACTCCCGCATTCTTCTTCTTCTTCTTCTTCTTCTTCTTCTTCTTCTTCTTCTTCTTCTTCTTCTTCTTCTTCTTCCCTACCAAGAATTCACAATGACCTCGAACCCACAAGAGAGACAGAGACAGGCAGAAACAAAGAAAATGCCACTTGTATTTAAATACTTTGCAAATATTCTTTTAAAAAAACTTTTCTTTTCATTTTTCCAAAATTTAATTGTTTTCCATACTTACAGTTGAAAAAGTCTCAATGACTGAAATCGATATTGAAGTGTTTTTTATAAAATTATTTTAGCATTTTCTACCTTGACTCTTTTTTCCATATATATATATATATATAAGGTATGACCATTAAGTGGACATCCATTATGCTAGAAGTTGATCACCTACGATCTGACCACTAAGAAAAGATTGTTCTCAAGAAAACTCAGCAAACACCAGAACGTAAGCGAGCAAGATAAATGAAAATATACAAAATATAAAGAATTAATCGTGGACCGGTTTCGCTATTAACGAAAATGACTTACGTAATTGTCTGTAGCTCATCAGTACGATCGTTCTTTTCAATATAATTTGCAGAACTATACACAAGACGTCTGCATAAAATTAGACATGGATATAATTCTGCCAATTACATTTGGGTTATATTTCAAATGTCTTCGTTTTGGCGCGCCAAATACCGGAAATAATTCTGCAGAAGATAATTCATTGCAGTGAATTTTGCCGGTTAGAGAACATAGTTATTTAAAATTTAAATAATAAGGGTGACAAATTGAATATTAATTTGATTAATATTAATTTAAAACCAATGGCCTAGCATATTGAAAAAATCTGAAGATTCAGAAAAATTATATTACATACATATAAGAGGGATTTGGTGCGCCAAAACGAAGACATTTGAAATATTTTGAATCGTCATTATTTCTTCTTTTTGCAGAATTCTGATTCAATTGTGGAATTGTGTCTGAAACTGAACAATCTAGAAGGCAGAGGAGTCCAGTATATCGGTCAAGCCATTGGTTAGTACACCTCAACACTTGTGAAAGAAAGAGGGAGAAAGAGAGAACGAGTGAAAATAGAGAAAGTGAGATGTATGTGCATGCGTGTATGTGTATGTGCGCGCGCGCGTGTGCATGTGTGTGTGAGTGTGCGTGTGTATTCACAGTTTTCTCATCACCAATATCATTATTAACTAAGACAATGTTGTTATTATCGATGGTGATATCGCCAATACTAGGTTGTATGCTGGTGGTGGAGTTTAGATTATAGTTGGTATGAATGTTATCGTTGTAATTATTATTGCACTTGACTAATACGTGTCGGCATATTCGAACGCGAATATGCTAATCGCTGTTGTGAACCGATGGTCAGTTTGTTCGCCGATATCAAAAGCAAGATTATATGTTCGTTTTAGATTCATTGATCCGGGAATACTTTTGGCTGACGAGACACAACGATAACGAAATACCGAATGTTCCAGAATAATTTGCATTAATGAACGGAGTGC
This sequence comes from Octopus bimaculoides, assembly GCF_046866305.1. Lineage (NCBI taxonomy): Eukaryota > Metazoa > Mollusca > Cephalopoda > Octopoda > Octopodidae > Octopus > Octopus bimaculoides. Next base: position 21,468,250 of record NC_142949.1, on the reverse strand, counting down.
GTAATGAACATATAGTTAATGTATTTGACGCAAAGGTGAAGTTGTCCTCCTGTGACAGACAGAACCGTTATTAGCATATTCACATCCGTATCAGTCGGGGGAAGACAATGTTTATATATGTATAATATTTATATTTTTCTAGATAGAAAAAAAAAATGCAATACCTCGTTAGCAAAATCACAAGAAAAGAAAAACTTAAGAGGTGTATTATATTTTGTGTGTGTGTATATATATATATATATATATATATATATATATATATATATATATATATATATATATATATATATATATATATATATATATATATATACGTATATATATATATATAACAAATTAAAAGGTGTTTAAGTCAAGAATTAATTATACAGTATCTTCAAATTTGTCCGAAGAGAAATTCTATCTCCTTTCATGTCATGCTTCCCACCAGAGGCAAACTATATGTGTATATAGTGAGAATTTATGAAAAAACAAAAGACGAAGACGGGTGTGTAAACAACATACATACATACATTCATACATATGTATGTATATATATATATATATATATATATATATATATATATATATATATATATATATATATATATATATATATATATATATATATATATATATGTATGTATATATATATGTTTATATATATATATATATATGTATATGTTTATATGTGTGTGTGAGCATGTGTGTATGTATATTCCATAAATTATCCTGTGATGTATGTGGACAACCCAACTGTAATGTTTTATGGGGTTATTACTCGTTTCGGATCTTTCAATATCAGGCACCCTCATCCAAGTGACCCAACCGAGGTTGAACAAACCCCAGCTTGTATCCAGATAGCACTACCCTCGGTAGCACTGCCAATTCCATTGCTTGCACCTCCTGAGCCTTATCCACCTTGAGGCAACCTCTACTGTGTACACAGTCAACCTGATGGCCTTCAACCTACTGGGTCTTTTGATGCCCAATATGCAATCGTAGGCTGAATAATTCATGAAGGAGTGATGCTAGAGCTGTGAAATCTTGCATGCATTAATTTCAACACTTTTTCCTATGTAAACTGATTGTTCAGGAAAGGCTTCAAAAGTAACTAGTAACGTTTTCTCTTGAGAACTGACCAAATTTGGAATCGCTCTCTTATCAAATACCTGTAGAAAAAGGTTTAGCTCCCAAGGACATTCATGCTAATATGGTTGCTACATTATGTAGCCAACGTGGGCAGCTAAACTTAGGGGAACAAAGATGATCGAAAGTTTGGACGTCCTGCAACGGCCACAGCCGAAGAAAACATTTATTGTGTTCATCACGTACTAAAAAATGGCAGACGATTGTCTATTTATCAAACAGCCAGTGCTGTTTGCATATCCCATTAGAGAGTTGAGCATATTCTGCCCATGACGAAGGTTTCTTCTCGGTGTATCCCACGTCTTCCAATACATGATCAAAAGCATGCCAAGCTGAAAATCTGACTCTGAGAAAGATCCAATCGGTTTCCTTGAACGTTTCCTAAGTCAGGATCAGCGCAGGGTTCATCACTTTGAGCCAAAGACAAAGAGACAATATAAGCAGTAGAAACATCCCTCCTTGACTGCTCCAAGGAATGCCAAGATCAGCTTATCTGCAGGGAATTTGATGACCTCAGATTTTGGAGATGCAAAAACATTGCGTTTATGTCTCCAAAAGAACCACATTTTAATGGAGAGTACTATACAAACTTGTTGAGGTAGTTAAGATAGGCTATGAAGACCAAACGTCCAGAAAAACTGGCGTGCGTGTTGTTTCATCAGGAAAATGCTCCTGTAAGTGCCGTGCGTGACTGAAAATGCTTTCAGTAAGTGCCGTGCGTGACTGGCTTTAAAACAGCTGATCACCATCCCTATTCCCCTGATTTGGCCTCTAATTATCATTTGTTACCCAATATCAAAATACACTTGGAACCAGTATCACAGTAATCATGACGTCATATTTGCTGTTGATGACTTTTTTGGGCAACGGATGAAAGCATCTTTATCAATAGGAACCAAGCTCTGCAACAATGACGGAAAAAGCGTGTGAACTGTTAGTGTCAGAAAAATATGCACACGTATATTTGTCAATAAAGTGAGTATATTATTCGAAGTGTACAGTGACATATATCCATTACACCCATATATACATCCATTCTCATATGCATGCATGTATGTATATATATATATATATATATATATATATATATATATATATATATATATATATATATATATATATATATATGTATATATATATATATATATATATACATATATACACACACACATTTATAGACACTTATACATATGTATATGTATGTATATATTTATTATATATATATATATATATATATATATATATATATATATATATATATATATATATATATATATCACTATATATATCACAGGATATAACAACAGTATCGAGATATTAGATATGAGTTGGAATCACATCCGTTGGCCAGGAGCTGTGTCTATTTGCAATGGTATCAAGGTAAGGAATGCTATTGAATATATCATTTAATTTTCAGGTTGATATTAACACAAGATAATTCCTGTATTTTATGTTTATCTCTTTATTATACCAATCTACCTAATTCTCTCTATACCAGCCTGGTATTCATCAAATTGTCATCTTATTCCCAACTACGAACCTAAAAATGGCTGCGTAATTATGAATTGCATTTTGAAAGCGCATAATTTAGAGTTCAGTTTGTTTGTGTAGCATCTTTAGTAAGTGTTTTCTACTACAGTTCGGGACCGACCGATGACTCGTGAGTATATTTAAAAAACAGGAACTGTGTAGAAGCCGGTCCTATACATAAAAACACCGTAGTGATCACTCGTTAGCGCGTATGACCTGGTAACTATGCTTTCGTTAGGCGCCTATGTAGTCATGAGTAAATGCAAATCCCCATTTTCTATCGCACCATACATTCAACAAAACAGCGAGGGTACGACAGCTGGAAGGAGTAAGAGCTGCACCAGCACTAAGCAATTCATTTTTAGTAAGTAGATTAGATTAATATGAAATGAATCACCTTGCTCAGTGATACAACACGTCGTTTCGTCCAGGAATCGAATCTACAAACCTAAACTCTTGATCGAAATACTGATCATAATCATTTCTTTACACGCAACACACACACACACACACACACACACACACACACACACACACACACACACACACACACACACACACACACACACACAAGTAGACTGGCAAGAAATCTTGAAATAAAACTGAATAATATCATACAGACATACATACAGAATGACGACTGTTGTGGTCAGTCCGATACATGTGTTTTCACTGCACATATTCTTTGCAGTGGAAACATGTGTAGGTCAGGTCATAATAACCATAAAAATATGTTGCATAAAATTGTATAATGAAAGGAAATAAATTTTGAGAATTAACAAGTCTCCATATTCTATATCTTTATAATTCTTGCTTACATACATACATACATACATACATACATACATACATACATGTATATATATACTTAAATTGAGGCAACTTGCTAATAGTAACTCTTATCTAACTATTAAATAATTAATTCTATCTCTCGTTGGCTAGAGTGTTTTTTTCTTTTTGTTGATTTACCTATATATATATATATATATATATATATATATATATATATATATATATATATATATATATATATATATATATATATATATATATATACGGCAAGAAGAAAATGGAAGGAATCCAGAGGTAGTATTCATCAATTGTTAGACATTATAATATGTCTATTTATTTATTTTAAACAGTTCAGAAAATATATGAATACATGTGTAAAGTATTGGTAATTTCTAGAATAGAGAAAGGAAAGCAGTTTCTTACAGCTGTTTCACCCAAGAGGTCACAGTACCCCATATGTTATGACCTCTTGGGTGAAACAGCTGTAAGAAACTGCTTTCCTTTCTCTATTCTAGAAATTACTAATACATTACACATGTATTCATATATTTTCTGAACTGTTTAAAATAAATAAATAGACATATTATAATGTCTAACAGGTGATGAATACTACCTCTGGATTCCCTCCATTTTCTTCTTGCCATATAAATTAAGGGTAAAATCACTTATTATCCTCTCCTAATCATTATACTCAGTATGGTAATTGCCACGCAATAACCAACACTTGTGTATTAACTGGGTATCCTACCAGCAGTATATTGGATAAATACTATCCCTTAGTTGGTTGGTTTCACAACCTCTAACTTCCTTTGAATTTATAGATAGATAGATAGAGATATATAATATAATTAAGATTCAGTTGAATTAGGTACTTAAATTGAGGCACCTTGCTAGATCGGTATAATCCGTTCACCCATGCAATGTTAATTGAATATTGAATATCAAAACTCCATGCAGGGGTGTTTGTACCTAATATTCTTGCAGTGTGTGCAAACAAGGCAACCTAGGTAAGTGAAGATATCCACTCTTGCTAATTCAAACATGTACTTTTTATAAAGTTACTCTCTATAGTAGTTAGGTGAACAGAATATAAATAAAAATGATGTACAAGTGTCAATTCATTACGGCCGTTTCAAACGGATCCTTTCATTGATTAATGAAAGCATTACATCAATTTGAAAGAAACCGTTCTCGTCAGATGACTGCATAGAGTTCAAACATAAAGGATAAACCACTTTTTAGAACATATTTACATCAATAATGGAACATATTTACATTGTTTCTTTTGTTATATCTGTAGCAGAATGAATTTAGAAAATAATGGATACCACGTCAAGCTTACTATAATTTAGAGAGTAGCAGAAGAAATAGTGGTGGTGGTGGTGGTGGTGGGGGTCAAGATAAAAAGAGTGGTGACGTAGTTACTTATATTTAGAAGACTTTATGTAGGATGTAGTATTCAACGATTTAGAATTAAATCCATTGGGAGTTGTCAACTGTATTCTAGTTAATGGTGATAAGTCAATTATGGAACCATACATCTAGATCTATCTACACAAAAGGGTTAGTTTCAGGGTTACTAGTAAGGGAATGTCTGATGGAAAAGGGGTGGTAAATGGAAGAAAGAAGGATAGGGGTGGCCAATACTTATCTTAGATTATCAAATAAAGGACGATATAATGAAAAACCCAAAGAGATAAGTAATATAAAGTTTAGGGGTGGAAATTAGAATTGAAGGATACAAGAGGTAGTAATTTATAACTTAGCAAATTTATAATATTAAATAGAGGAAATTTAAATCAATAGAATAAGGTTAGAAATTAAATTTAAAACCTAATAATGGGATATTTTAATACATAAGAAAAACTATTAAGGCTTTTCCTAAGCATAGTGTTTAGGTCTTGATTAAAAAAAAGAAGATTATCATATGAATAGAAATATATTGTAATATTCTAAAGCAATAAAAGAACTATTTTCTTAATTACGGATGGATAAGTATAAGATATCGTAAAACATGGTATCCAATATATGGGGTAATTGAATTTGAGGTATACTAAATGTATAAGGGTGTACGAAGCTATGTTTTCCAAATAGAGCGAACACCTTTCTCCATGTGATTGGCTTGAATAATAATTTTTGAGACACTAAGATATTTTCCTACTTTTCTCAACATGAAAGCAACGGTAGCCTTAATTCACAAATAAAGAAATTATATCCACCAATGCGGTGTTGAGCACTTATTTTCATCGTTCGACATTTATATACATACATACATACATACATAACTGTCCTGCTACATTGTGCCGCGGTTACTGTGCACCAACAGATGGGAGTAAGAGAGATCGACCCAAAGAATAATATAGAGCCAAAATGGATTATCTTCCTCTCAAATAACATCGACGGTCTCAGGAAAAATGATAGAATGCTTGGACACTATCATCTATGTAAAGCTAAAAGTGAGCTCACGAATTACCAGCTACGACTGCGTGAAAGGTTATTCAAATTGTATGGGAATTGTCACCGAGAAACACTCACAAGAAAACTTATCACCTTCGAACACGATCTATGAGCGAAAAATATGATAAACCGAAAGTTTGCCCAGAAGCTATATTTCGAGGTATGAAAGACGATATCATCAAGGGAGTAAATGCGCCTCGCCAGGAAGACATAAAGTCATTCAGGCGGGGAATGTAGAGTGTAAACAAACTCAACCGCGATGCAGCATGGTTAAACGATCTACGAAGTGAGTACTGAGAAAAATCACCCGAGAGAGACCTGATAGTAGGCTACTGGTACAAAAAGCTCAAGTTCTACAGGGAAATTACTATGAACTTCTTTAAAAAAAACAAAAAAAAACAACAAAAGACGCTGAGCTAGATTGGCTGACGGTCGCATGGACTACTCTTATCCCCAAGGACAAAAAACCCCCACGTGACCAAAAACTATAGGCCCATAATAGGCCTAAATGTTACGTATAAACTGTACGCAGGTTGTTTGAATATATTTCTCCAAGACCACACCCCAAACAAATAGAGTGATAACAGATGAACAGGCAGAAGGAAAGAAAGGAGACTGGAGGTGTGCTTGACCGCTCCTCCCCAGCAGTGCTGTTCTCAAAGAAGCCAAGCAACATCACCGTAATCTCCTAACGAGATGGCTAGATTAAAAGAAGGCGTTCGACTCCGTACCTCATTCGTGGGTGATAGAACCACTACACCTTACTAAAGTACCAACTGCTGCTGTGAATGGCATTGAAAGACTGGCTGCAACTTGGTCCACACAGTTATCACTGACAACTACTAAAGCAAATAGTTATTGTTACAAACAGAACCAAGCTATCAGCAGACACATTCCAGGGTGATTGTTTATCTGTAATGCCGTTTGTATTGGCTGTAGATCCTTTGTCAACCCTGTTAACAAAATGCCACGGCTACATGCTGAGATGCGCAGAAAAGAAGAAAGTTACTGTTAACCATACATTTTTTGTTGATGATCTAAAATTGTATTCTGGTAATATGACCAGCATCAAGAGACTATTAGAACAATTCTCACGAGATATAGGAATAGGGCACGATAAATGCCCATACATGATAGCCAACCGAGGAAACATTGTCGACCAGGCAGAGAACATGTACATCAACGGCATGTCTCTCTCTCTCCTTTCTCTAATTATGAAAGCTACAAGTACCTCGAAATCGATGAGAATGTTGCATGCGTTGGTGATGTGACTAAATCCAGAATAACAACATAGTACTTCTGAAGACTCCAGAAAATATGGAGCTCAGAGCTCTTATTAAGACCCTATCTCACAACGCTTTTGTAGTGCCAGAGCTAGTATCAACATTTAGAATACTGGAGTGGTCACTCGATGAGATACGCAGCCTCGACATCAAAACCAGTAAGGTCCTGGCCAACATCAGCAACTCCATATTAACAGCGACACCGATAGGATTTATGTGAGACGAAGTGATGTTGGTAGAGGCATAAGATCATTCCAAACAGCCTTTGAATGTTGCATTGTATCAGTCAGACAACATCTGCTGAACAGAAAAGAAAGAAATGAGTACATTCGATACATACTCAAAACTGAGAACAACATTTCCAGAGTTGGAAAAGAACTACTGAGCCGTTACTCTGAGAATACATCTCTCGCATGTGACCGAAAGGAGGCTGGGCTGGCCTACCTAAACAGAAACGTGAAGGAGAAGCAGGCATCATACGAACAAAAAGCAATGCATGGGTACATATTCGGTAAGCTAGAGAGCAACAACAGCATCGGCTAGAAGAGTAACCTCTCCTACGCCTACAATAGATACGTTGCATACCACCTAGAAGCTTATGCTTTCGCTATCCAGGAACAGGAGACAGCTACGAAATTCTTAATAAACAAAACGGATAAAGATACCACCAAAACTACACCTTGTAATAAAATATGTCGGCTCTGCTATACGAGTGTGGAAGATATCACTCACGTCATCAGCAGCTGTTCCAAGATGTTTACTTGCCCCTGAGACCTAACGTAGTTGAAAAGACTATTCAGAATGCTATTTGTAGGAAAGAGTGCTCTGATGTATAAATCAGAGGCATGTTAGACCAGCAGGTATTCACACCTTCGAAAATAAGGAATACTAATGGATCACCCCAATAAAATCATCAATTCAGTGTAGACATAACAGATTAGATATTGTTCT